>NW_020825498.1:0-60167 GCF_003286085.1 Drosophila persimilis
ATTGCAAGTATCGGCACGATCCGTATAATACGATGAAGATACATAAGCGGCACATTCAGTTTTCCTTTGGTCTGTAAGAAAATTGGCAATAATTCTCGATGGATACAAAATATCTCAAACACTTACTTATCCATTGAGCGAAGAGCAACCGTAGCCACTAGTAGGCCACCAATAAAGAAAAAGGAATCAACCGAAAAAAATCCGTGGATAATAAAGCTGGAAAAGGATTCCGCGACCCACTAGCAAACAAAAAAACAGAGCTGAATGGTTTTTGCACATACAAGCATGAGGCCACTAAAACCGAAATCATATTGAAGGTATTTATATTTGGAGAAATTAGCGAATATATGTATTCATGGTCAAAAACAACACAGAATAGGGACATGCAGCGGATTCCATCAAGACAACTGATCACGTTCGGATTCGATTTGCGGTCGACAATGCGGAAGATGGCACGGGAACTTGACCGTGCCGAGCACATCTTCACAGTCACAGAGATACTACCTGGTAGGCAAAATACGAGTTAAATCATTCTGTAAATCATTCCGTTCTCTCCGGTCCTAACTCTGATCCTGGCTCAGAAAGTAGTCGTAGAGCGTGCATAGACCCACGATAGTACCCATCAAGCCAAGAAGTACACTGCAATCCATAGTATGAGTCACAGAAATTGATTATGATAAGGTCTAACTTACACTGTGAAAATGGTCATTCCATCCCAAGGTTTCGATTCACTTGTCTGATAGCTGGCCTCGCTAATTTTATATTTGTGCTGCTTGAGTTCACAAATTCTGCTTAACTGCTCCAGAAACGTATCCATATGTGCCGCAGAGCAGGAAGCCGGAAAGCAAGATGCGATCTTGATCGAAATGGATACGGCGGGTACAATTAGAAAACAGTACTTTCCATGTATGCTGTGACTACTGGTGATCTCCTCGCTGATCTTGACTCATCGAAGTTACCCAGATGGTAGACATTGCCGGACAGCACTCCTGAGGGAATCGAGCCCAAGCATCGATCACTGCTCACAAAATTCGTCAACTTCAGTTCTCATTGACTTGAATATAATTTTCATTATTTACTTACTCTTAAGTATAATTTTCCCATAATTTTCCAGTAGTGAGCGCCTGCATGAACTGAGCCATGTCCGCGAAACACAACAGATCCTCCTGACTGGGTATTCGGGGGTGGAAAAGATCCAAGTCCGGGAGCAATTCATACGGAAGTTTTCGGCAAACTTCCCAGCGGGCGGAGACTTTTTAAACGCTGGTAATCTTGCAGGACATCTCCGTCTTTCAGTTGTGCGGCACTGACAAGTACCAGTCCGCAGACAGTCCGCTTAAAACGTTCACCATGCTAATACTTTTTCGATTGAAGGCATTGCACCTTTTGACTGTGATTTTATAGGATGTTTCGAGGGAAATCTGGCGATTAAAATTATCAGTGTGTCAGCTCTCGAGTCGAGTATATCAGCCAAAATGCTTAATTCAGTCAACATCACCGATAAGGAGCAATCCGTCTAAATTCTAAGTAGTCACAAGCTCATTTATTTATAATCTTTTCCCAGGTAATCGTTTACTTATTGATGGATTAAATTTGGTTTTAATATGAGTGAGTAAGAAAAAACGGAGAAAACAAAAGTTTAGCTAAACATGGATGTAGACAATTTGTTCTATAATTCTGATCATTGCGTGAAAAGATGATAGCCAAGGTGCAAATTACCATTAGTGGTGGCAGATCCTTTCCTTGTTTCAATGTTTTTTCCAATTCTCATGACAAGTGGCAGCAAAATGGCGAGAGTTCGTGAAGAGATTTGCCTAACCGCAACAACCAAATTTAAAACGAGGGGAACGTTGTGAGTGCTGCGGACACCGCAACTCTACATTTATACCCGATACTTAGTCAGTATGGCTCTCCTCCGGCAGAGGCCGCTAATATTAAACGACACGACAAAGAGTGCGTGCGAGAGAGACAGAAAATCAGTCAGAGCGTGACGTCGGGCGCTGCGTAGCCACTGCAAATTGATTTCTTGCTTTTGGCTACAAAAATGATCCGATCTGATCCAGATTCAGCGATCTGATAGATTATGGTCACTATCTATGATTCTGCGTTTTTAGTTTTCTCGAATGTGCAATATTGTGAATATAACAGATTTTCGTCCTTTGTGGGGCGGAAGGGGGTGGGGAGAAATTCTGAATATAGGTTTTATAGTGAGATCTAACAGAAGTGCGGATACCAAATTTTGTTAATCTAGCGATAATAGTCTCTGAGATTTGTGGATTTTCGTCCTTTGCGGGGGCGGAAGGGGGTGTGCCGAAATTTGGACACGAAACAGTCAAGGTCCGATATCACAGGAGTATGGATACCAAATTTGGTGCTCTGGCTCTTATAGGTTCTGAGATCCTTGAACTCATATTTCGCAATTGGCAAAACCGACCATGAAACCTGTGTGTTTGAGGAAGACAGAGCGAGGAAAAATAAAAATTGTATTCTTGATTCTGGCTATAATAATTATACGATCTGGTTGAGATTTTACATTCTAGAACATATAAACATCCTCTACGATTCTGCCTTTTTGGTTTTATCGTATTTTAAAAAACGTGGATGCCACAGATTTTCGTTCTTGTGGGGCGGAAGTGGGCGGCGCGAAGTTTTGAAATATTTTTGTGGCGTTGGGGGTGGGGTGGGGAGACCTGAAAGAAGGGAGAAATGTTAGGAACACAACATCGAAGTGGGCCCTGAACTATCACTTGGAGCCGTTCAGAGACTGGCTCTGGGGAATCATTCAGTACAAATATCGAAAGTACAGGGAACATAAAGTAAATAAAAATTCAAATACAAAACAAAGCCCATGAACGAATATTTCCTCACAGGTGCTGGAATAAGATGAATCCAACTATTAATAATCCACGTTCCCCATTCACCCTTTCGCGGGGTATTTTCGGATCCATGGGATCCTTCGACTTTACCGACCAGCATCAGCAGCAGCAGCCGGAGCAGCAGCAGCAAAACATTTCCGCTGCAGCAGCGATTGTGGCAGCCGTGGGGCCTTTGTTGCCACCAATTGAGGCCCCCGCATACGCACTTCGGAGCACGGGAATCCACCAGAAGCGCAACAAATGAATCATTAAATATTCACTGTACTCTTATTGATTCAGTGATCAGTGATCAAAACAACACAAACAAAAGCGTCATCATCCACGATCCACGACCCATTATACCTGATCCAGAATCCGTAGAAGCATCCATTTTCAGGGCTCTTTTGGGCGCTGGTTTGGGGTACGCCTCCGATTTCAATCCCTTGCCACACGGGCAACCCGAGCAAGCCCCGATATGTAAACAGGGTCAAGACTACCTGTTGGGCGAAGGGGGCCAAGGGAGGCGGTCGGCATAAGACTCGGCCCGGAAGTGGACATACTCGTGTGCAGCCCTTTCGCCCGGTTATTGATATTCCCATTTGTGATTACAGTCTGTAGCCGCCCCAGCAGCTCTTATAGTCTTTGAGCATTAGGCGCCTGAAGAGGACGGACAGGACGGACGGAAGGACGGATGGGACGGAACGACAGGACGGACAGACAGACAGGGCTCAATATCGACTCGGCTATTGATGCTGATCAAGAATATATATACTTTATGGGGTCGGAAACGATTCCTTCTGGACGTTACAACACATACACTTTTACCAAAATCTAATATACCCCAATAACTCATTTGCAAACAGATGCAAAAAAAACAAAACGGAGAAAATATCCCTACTGCAGTCATCGACTGCGATACAACCTCTGGCTCGTACGTATAATTTCGTATAAAATAGGTTCTATTGTAAATAATCAACCAATTTCTTTTCGGTTGTTAGTTGCCGATCGTGTTCTGACATGATAATTATAGTACGAGAACAAAGAATACAATAAGTATAGACAATGGAAGAGATTACTTGGAAGAGTATAATTTTTATACCCGATACTCAAAATGAAGTATTGGGGTATATTAGATTTGTTGGTAAAAGTGGATGTGTTGTACCGTCCAGAAGGAATCGTTCCGACCCCATAAAAGTATATATATTCTTGATCAGCATCAATATCCGAATCTATTGAGCCCTGTCTGTCTGTCTGTCCGTCCTATATACAGCTAGTTTATAGCAACGATATTTTGAGATCCAGACTTCTGTGATATGTCACTGCTACAAAAAATATTTCAAAACTTTGCCCCGCCCACTTCTGTCCCTCCCAAAGGGCGGAAATCTGTGGTATCCACAAATCCTCAGTGAGAGACCAATTAAGTCTAGAGTACCAAATTTTTCTCACTATAAACCTATATTTCAGAATTTCGCCCCACCCCCTTCCGCCCCCACAAAGGACGAAAATCTGTTGCATTCACAATATTGCACATTCGAGAAAACTAAAAACGCATAATCATAATGACCATATCTATCAGATTGCTGAATCTGGATCAGATCGGATCATTTTTGTAGCCAAAAGCAAGAAATCAATTTGCAGTGGCTACGCAGCGCCGACGTCACGCTCTGGACTGATTTTCTGTCTCTCTCGTCACGCACTCTTTGTCGTGTCGTTTAGTATTAGCGGCCTCTGCCGGAGGAGAGCCATACTGACTAAGTATCGGGAATAAATGTAGAGTTGCGGTGTCCGCAGCAACTCACAAACGTTCCCCACTCGTTTAATTAGTTGAATTTGTGAGTAAAGCGCTTGTCGAATAGTTATTTGTAGATCTAATATCTCAGGGCTTCAAAGTCTTAACTTAATAGCAAACTTAAACATGTCTGGTCGGCGAAAAGTCATTGAATACAAGAAAACCATACTGGATCTAAATATGGGAAAGACAAAACACGACTATTAGCATCTTACATTTAACTATTCTGAAACAGTCGTTGTGGCTTCTTCCTTAGGCTCTTCAGGTTCATCCAGATTCCTTCCGACATTAAACTGATCCTGCTGGACATCTACTGACGACTGCTTTTGTTTCGCTTGGAGATCGTGGCTGCCGGGTTCGTAGAAGACTATCGAGTCCGCCAAAAGGAGCCCCAATGATAACATAAAACACATACGACAATCAAATAGTGATCCCAATGACAGACCAGAAATTAAGCATCTGCAAAGCATAAAATATTATACATTTGTTATAATCCACTAGTTTCCTTCAACTATCCAAAACAAAACTTACAAAGTTGTAGTTCGAAAAATATGTATTGGTCCGTAGAATTCTGCTGTTTACTTCCAGAGTGAACATATTCCAGATGTACACGGAATAGGAGAGTCTCGAGAGTGGCTGCCACAATGGCGAGGATAGGAAACTGTCTGCCAGACCGCCATAGCCCTGCATGCAGGCAAAGATGATCCAACACGTTGGTATTACTTCATAGAAAGTTTCACACCAAAAATCATTTATTAGCCAGGCTCAACTAACGTAGTAGCGGACGCTTTATCTCGGATTAAAATAAATCATATGACAGATAGTCGACCAGACAGAATCAGAATCAGATATAAATACTCAGCATTCAGCAGAGAGTAGTTTGAAAACGTCATTCAAGAGACTAGCAAGCCTCTAAACCAATTTAAACAGCAGCTACTATTAGCGCAAGGGAGATTCACAGTTCATGAGTTAGTAAGAGTTTATGAAAATACCCGACATATTATTGAATTTGATACGGTTGACAATCTGCTAATAATTTTAAAAGAATTTATTCAGCCTCACTTAACCACAGGAATACACTGCACTTTAGAAGATTTATACCTTATCCAAAATAAGCTAAGGAAAACTTCATAAATAAATTCTCTTCACGAGAAAGTTCCTCCAAGATGTAGTAAATTCAGAAGATAAAGCTATAATTATAGAAGAAACACATTGCAGAGCCCATAGAGGACTAGATGAAAATTACAAACAAATAACTAAGCTGTATTATTGGCCAAACCTGCACAAAAAATTAAAAGAATATATAAAAAATTGTGAGATCTGTAACAAAAACAAATATCACAGACACCCTGTAAAAATTCCAATTGGGGAAGCTCCCATTCCAGCAAAAGAAGGAGATCAATTACACTTAGACATATACTATGCCCAAAACCTAACATTCATAACTTGTATAGATTCTTATTCCAAATACTTGGTGGTCAAGGAAATTCAAAGTAAATTAAACATTGAAAATAAGGTAATGGAAATTTTGCAACACTTTCCGTTAGCAACATCATTAATGACTGACAACGAACCAAGCTTTACTTCAGCACAATTTAGATCATTCATACAAAGAAGTAACTTAACTATTTATTATGCTGATCCCAGACACAGCACCTCAAATGGCCAGGTAGAAAGGGTACATTCCACACTAACAGAAATAGCGCGGTGCATCAAGGATGAACTAAATCTAACAGATTATTCAGAAATAATAATAAGGGCGGCACTGAAATATAACCTGACGATACATTCAACGACCAATCAAATGCCATATGACATATTGTATAACAAATAGAACACAAACATAATCCAATATTACTTAAGGAAGCTCAGACCAAAATGCTTAAGCTACATAACAAAGATAGAAGAGAACGAGGGGGAACGTTGTGAGTTGCTGCGGACACCGCAACTCTACAGTTATACCCGATACTAAGTCAGTATGGCTCTCCTCCGGCAGACGCCGCTAATATTAAACGACACGACAAAGAATGCGTGCGAGAGAGACGAAAATCAGTCTGAGCGTGACGTCGGGCGCTGCGTAGCCAATGCAAATTGATTTGTTCCTTTTGGCTACAAAAATTATCTGATCTGATCCAAATTCAGCAACCGGATAGATATAGTTATTCTCTATGATTCTGCGTCTTTAGTTTTCTCTTTCTTGTGGGGGCGGAAGTGGGCGGGGCAAAAGTTTTGAAATATTTTGGAGCAGTGACATATCACAGAAGTCTGGATCCAAACAACATCGTTGGTCTAGCTCTTATAGGAGAAGTAGTTTATGAAAAGAAATTCGGGGAAAGAAATAAACTTCAATCCCGATACAAAAAGCAGGTAGTTAAGGAAAATCGACCGAATAAAATTATAATCAACAATAGAAACAGAATTATACATAAAGATAACATCAAATATTAAATATTTTTCCAGAAAATGTCTGCGAATATACTTATACTGACTTTTGTTATATTGACGACTTCGGAAGTAATACGCATAGTGACTATCTATTGCTCAAAGACGACAGAGACGTTTACACTTATGAAACATACGCTGAACTTTTCCATATTACTAATTTGAGTTTTATAGAGAGATAATTGATAAAGAATCCAAAAATGTCAACAAATCAATTAATTCAGACGATGAGTGGGAAATATCAATGGACTTAAGTCTATTAAAATTAATGATTTCAGAATTAGTTCCAAAACGGAATGAAAGGGGAATTAATGACATTAGGTACCATTGGAAATGGATAGCAGGCAGCCCTGATCATGACGACTTTTTGAAAATACAAAACAAAGTAAATGAATTAACTGAAAATAATAATAAACAATTTGTAATAAATTCCAAATTTTTCAAAAGAAATTGAATTGCTATCAAATTCATTAAAAAATGTCATCTTCAATGAAGAAACGATACTGAGAAAGCATCGTTTAAAATTAATAACTTTTGACCTACTAATTTAGTTGATACCATAACCCTCTTAAAAGTAAACATTTTCAATACAAACATTTTAAATAAAAACGAAATAGAGGACATTTATAAGCATGAAAAACATCCTGTTGAACTGTCTGATCTGCTGGACATTGCAACGGTTAAAATAATTCGAAATGCAGATTTAATAATCATTTACATAAAATATCCTCAAATTAAAGATATTTGCAAGTTTTACCATGCAAGAGCCATCTCACAAAATGATGGAATGTTAGTTAAGTTTGTGAATGTAAGGAGAAATACTATTTAATGAATAATTTTAAAAGTGAAACTTTAACAATTACGCACAAATAAATTTAAAGAATACCTGTTTCACCCATTTACTTAATGGCTTTAAAGCCAACTGCACTAAAAAAAGGGGGAAAAAACAAAGAAATAGACATCATTCAGGATGGTGCCATATTAGTTTCAGGCAAAAATATCGTAGACAATACTACTTTGTTAGGATCGTATCTCCTTATATTCAACAACACAATTGTAATAAATAATATAACCCACATAAATGATAAGGGTAAAATTCTATGATATATATCGCATCATAGATATAGCGATTTTGAATTAGTTGATTATATACAATCGAATGATAAGCAATTTTCTTTTGATAATGTTAATATTTTAAATCCCCTTATAACATTAGGTAATACGGCCTTACCATTAACAACATTATTTTTAAATCATTTTGATATTGATAATGTTATTTTACTTCGGCTATAAATTAACCAAATTTGTACTTATTAAATCAATAAGAATACCGTCAGAAGAAATAGTGGAAAGCAACATTCAAATACTGTCAGAAGAAATTAGAGCTCTATCAGAACTTCAAAATGTATCGGGACGAAACATTTAAGAATGGGGGAGTTACCGTACCCAATTCTATTGAGCTCTTATACGAGTTGTAAACAATCTTTGGCTTTCCAAATCGAAAACAATTTCAATCTTGGGCCTCCGCCTAATTGATTTCTAAGATGTACAATCTCAAGGGCTCCCGCCGCAATCCCAATCTTTGACACTCGCCTAAATGGAAAACCAATGTTTGCCCACACCCGGCTTCTCATAAACAATCTCACTCCCGGCTTTCTGCAGATCCTGCACTTTAGGCCTTTTACAGTTCTCTCTTTGGATGACGAAATCCAATACTCGGGATGGCGAAATCAATTGAAATGTTTATAGAAAAACTATTCCCGAAAGGGATCAACGATGCAAAGATCAGAAAGTTCAAGCCAGTCTTGATCCAAAAGCGACACCGCAAAGTCGAGCTAAAAATTAAGATCGCGCAAAACCCTTTGTCCGGAATCCTTTGTGACCCTCTACTTAAATCTATATCTGTGAAGTTAGAAGTAAAATAAAAACTTTTAAAAACGCAATCCGCTACCGCAGTTATTTAATTTGCATTGCCGTTTTACACAATGTCGTTGTCATTTTATTTGCGGTTGTGTTTGCATGTGTGTTTGCGTTTGTGTTTGCTGCCAGGGCTTTCGTCATGAGAGGGGCGTTCAAGCTCAAACTCGAACCAGGTTCGATTGTAATGTTCGATCCGTTCGCTGCTTTTTTCCGCTCGGGCTGAAGTATCGTCTATATGTAGGTATGAAGGCAGGTATGTTTCGAGGCCTCTTGTTCTGCAGACTCTTCACTGTTAGTCCGTCTCTTTGTCGTTTCCCCCCCCTTTCGACTCTCTCAGTTGGTTTACTTGTTTCGTATGCAGGGTGGGGAGGAGGCAATAAGAATGTGTGGGTATTCGCGAGAGGCGGGAAAAGTGGCCGTGAGAGCGGCGTCTTTTCAGCATTTCCCTTTGTGTTTGGCTCTTGGCTGTGGCCGTGGATACATCAGCGATGGCTCGGTACTCACGCTTGCTGTTATCATTGTATTGGCTGCAGCCGCCGTCGCTGTGGCGTCGGCGCTCTGCATTGGCGTTGACGTTGGTGTTGGCGTCTGCGCAGAGTGCTCTGCTGCTGCTGCTGCTATTGGCGGAGTTGGTGTTGGTGTAGATGGCTCCTGCTGCTGCCGCTAGGGCCCCTCTGCGGGCCGGTCTGCCGCCGTCGCTGTGGCATCTGTTTGACCCCCGTCTGGCCATTCCCTTCGTCATGGTTGTTGTTAGTTTGTGTGTTGGCGATTTGCTGCCTGCTTGTTGTTTTTAATTGAAAAGTCTCTTGTGTGTGTGTGTGTTTGTGTTTAATGTATTTATTGGCACTTTCTAACTCTTTACACAGTTTTCTCTCGTTAGTTTGTGTTTTTTTTTAAATTAATGTTATTTATTGGGGAGCAGAAAGTTTGTCGGTAGTAGTAGTGGCGGTGGGGGGAAGGGACTTTTGTCATGTCAGGGGGGGCACGGCACGGAACGGCACACGACAGACACCACAAAAAGAAAACAGGGCACCGCAGAAAAAAGGAAATGGCGACACGGCAAAGAACAATCAAAAAGAGGCGACACGACACGGTTATAAACGTCCGACGATCGCAACCTCTCGAGCGGGTGGACGAGATGAGAGTAGCCGACGAGGTTCATGATGGAACACTCCATGTCCGCCAACTCTCACAATCTCCCATCCACTCGAAAGACCCGATCGCCGATCGATATTTACCGGTGCTCTCACCCCCGGTTCCACTTTCACTCACCCCAATATTGAGTGAGATGAAAGTGGTCCGAGGGCAGCAGCACCGACAAGTAGGCAATGGAAAATTGCATTGGCTGTTTATTTTAGTGGCTGCCTGTGTTGTTGTTGGTTAATAGCCTGTGTCGTATGTTCACTGCGCCGTGTGTATTGGCTGCTCTGTTGTCGAGGGATGGGATGGGATGTGAAGGGGAAAGTTTGCCTGCTCCCTTATAACCGCACGGATACTGTAAACTTCTGGATCTTTCGATCCGGGCGCGAGACGCTCCGAGGAGACGACCGCATAGCATCTTGTGGGCGGTTGAAATGGCTTTAATAGGGCGTTTGGCAGAGTGGCGAAGGTTGGCAGTGTATGTTTTATTCCTGCACAACCGCATTTAGCATTTAGCGGCATTTGGAGTGGGTTGGGGTTGGGTGAGGAATTGGCTGGGCGTAATTGCCGAAGTCGGCGGCCGATAACACACTGGCATTGATAAATGCAATTTGAATTTGAATTGACTTTTGTAGGTTATCGGCTCGGGTATTTTCCTAATTGGCGTGGTATTTTTTTTTTTTTGGTCATTAATGGCGTTGCCACTTGTCAGGTATTGGGGAATGGGTGATAGTTGGAAAAGAAGAAGAAGAAGGAGAAAACAAGAATGGTAAGTAAAAATATAAATGGACTACAAAAATATACAATTAGACTACAATAAGACTACAATAAATTACAAAAACTTATTCCTAATATCACAGATAATTAACTAATGGTAACACACTACGGAACAATAAAAGTGACATCTACAACAAAGCATTGTTGCGAACATTGCGCTGCATGCCGGTCGGCTCTGCTGTCTCCCTGTGCGTTGTGTTGGCTGGCTGGATTTTTGGTGTAGGCGTGCAGCGTGGGCAAAAATTGGAGATGGCGAGCGGCTCTGGTCCGGCCGCCCACGTTGCATCTGTCTGGATGATTGGCTGCGGCATCCGAATGGCACTGGTCCGACCACCCGATGCAATGTCAATGATGTTGGAGTTGGCGTCGATGCGTGATGCCAATGGTCCGAGTTACCAGGATGCGTTGTCAGTAGAATTGGCCTGGCCTCCTCGGCCACGTTCATCGTCGGGTTGTTGGTGTGATTTTGAGTGGCTGCTGGTCCGGCCACCCAGATGAGGAGGTGTTCGTTTCGGCGTGTTATTTAATTTGTGTTTATTTGCAGGTACTTGTCGGCGTTTGGATGTTATTTGTGGCGACCCTTGTCTGGTTGGTGTTGACGTAAAACAGCAGGTGAGTATTTTGTGTGTTTTGGCAGTCTGCTTCTCCCTCCTGTTTCTTCTTCCTTTGCAGGATTTGCTGGCGTCCGGCGGCTCAACACCGCGCCATCCCGCCCTCACATAATGGCATGAGAGCCGGGTGCGACCCAGTGGAGCGCATCTGCGTCGTCGTTGGAAATGGCAGTTGTCTGTTTGGAGTGGAGTAACGTCACGGCCATGGGCAGTCGGCAGCGTCATCGAAGGAGGCCTACTTTTCCGCCCCTTTGGCAGGAAATTGTTGATGTTGATGGCGAGGCAGCTTCTTGTTGGTCAGCTCTGTCTGTGTATTGGCAGGTACGTGTGATTTTCGTGGGTTTTGGCAGTTTTTCGTTGTTGTCCGATTTACGTCTATTTCTTTGTATTTTAGTGGCTGGCCTCTGGACTTCTGTTGGAATTGACGGTAGTGCTGCTGATGAGGCCTCCAAATTTCGTCCATTATACCTCAAGAGAGTTGCAGGAGTGGCGAGGCAGCTGCTGGAGGGGCAGCTCTGTCGGTTTAATAGCAGGTGAGTATGTTTGTTGGTCATTTGTAGATTTTTGTTAATTGTGTTTAATTTTTGTCTATTTTCAGGTTTTATTGGCACTAAACTTCTGCAATTCGGCGCAATCAGTAGACGTCTTTTAATCCGTCGCTTTCGAAGTCGCCACTGGATTGTCCATTTAGAAACTTACGTAGGTCATCGTAAGGCTCTTCGTCGGTCCATTGGCTGTCGTCGTCCATGTCCATATCCGGCTCAGTGTCCGATATGGCTACTGCTGTTGCTGTATTGGCGGCGGCTGATGATGTTGGCAGAGGGGCAGGGACTGCTGGTGCTGTTGGTTGGAGTTGGGGCACGGCTGTTGTGCCCTTGCCATTTGCTGCAGCCAATTTTGTGAGTAGCTCTGCCATCTGGTCGATCCTCCTTTCAAACTCTATTATACGCTGTACGTATAATTGCAGATTTTGAGCGCAGCTGCCATCGCACTGTGCGTCTGGCCGCTGCTGCTGCTGGTGTTGGCGTGGCGTCGGTCATGGCTGGGGATGATGGTCGCCATACCGATGCTGCTGCCGATGCTGCCGATCCGGTTATGGAGTGGCTGTGGATGTGGCTGCTGCTGGCGACGTTGGATTGGCTGCTGTCGCTGTTGGATTGGCTGTGGTTGCTGTTTGCGACGCTCCTCCTCCCTGGCGACCCTGTAGGCCAGGAGCTGCTGCCTGGCTGCCTTAAAGGATGGGCATCCCTTGTATGAGCTGATGTGCAGGCCCTGGCAGTTGGCGCATTTGGGAGCGGCACTCCTCGGCTTGCTGCAGTCTGTCGTCAGGTGCCCACCCGCGCATTTCGTGCAAACTGCAGCGCGTCTACAATATGCGCGGGTGTGGCCAAACACCTGGCAACGATGGCACTGGGCAGGGTCACGGGAGACTCCAAGTCTCTCAACCGTGACGGGCCTCCCACCCAGGCGTCTCAGCTTCAACAGATCGAATTGGCCACGGTCCGGCTTGGAGGCGATCTGAGCCTCGAAGAGGTTGAATTGGCGGCTGCGATCGAATCGATCGTTGGCGGACACTGGAGGGTCCGTCGAGCCCGCATCCGACGGAACGCGAGCGTAGGAGGGATCGGTCGAAAACTTCCTGCCAAAGGAGTTGGAAGAGTTCCGAGAACTGAAGGGAGTGTCGAACATAGCTACACACACGATCACACAAACAGCGTTACTACCCCAAAAATCCCAAGATGCAAGCCGAAATCAACCAACAGGTTGACGAGCTGCTGGAAAGAGGGTACATTGAGCCATCGAAGAGTCCGTACAGTTCACCCATCGTGATGGTCAAAAAGAAGACGGGAAGGTGGAGATTATGCGTGGACTTCAGACAGATAAACGCAAAGTCCATCAAGAATGCGTACCCCATGCCAAGAATAGACTATATTTTGGACCAGCTCAGGGAGGCACGGTTCATCAGTAGCTTAGACTTAAAGGACGGTTATTGGCAGATACCACTGGAGGAAGGCAGCAGGAAGTTCACCGCGTTCACGGTGCCTGGCAAAGGGATGTTCCAGTGGAAGGTGATGCCATTCGGACTCCACTCAGCCTCGGCTACGTTCCAGAGGGCATTGGACCAGGTGATAGGCCCCGAGATGATGCCACACGCGTTCGCGTACCAAGACGACATCATTGTCATCGGCCGTACCGAGGAGAAGCACAAGCGCAACGTCGAAGAAGTTTTTCGACGGTTGAAAAATGCAAACTTGCGCCTAAACGTGGACAAGTGTCAATTTTTTAAGAAGGAACTACGATACCTGGGGCATTTGGTGACGGGAGACGGCATCTGCCATTAAGGAGTTGTAGCCGGAAGCGAGTGTTAGAGAGCTACGACAATACTTGGGCGTGGCCTCCTGGTACAGGCGTTTCGTAAAGGGATTCGCCACGTTGGTGCAGCCCCTCAGCACTTTGCTGAAGAAGAAGGCGAAGTGGGAATGGTGAACAGAACAGCAACAAGCGTTCGAGGACGTAAAAAGTCGGCTGACAGCAGACCCGGTGTTGGCATGCCCGGATTTCTCAAAGAAATTCGTGCTCCAGACGGACGCCAGCCACTACGGACTGGGGGCGATCCTGACGCAAGAGACGGAGAAGGGCGAGAGGGTCATCTCATACGCCAGTAGGACTCTGAATAGCGCAGAAAATAACTATTCGGCGACTGAAAAGGAGTGTCTGGCCATTGTATGGGCTATAAGAAAGCTAAAGCCCTATCTGGAGGGATACCATTTCAAGGTAGTCACAGATCACATGGCGTTGAAATGGTTGAACAGCATCGAGAGCTCAACGGGGAGGATCGCCAGGTGGGCGCTGGAGCTACAACAATACGACTTCGAAGTGGCATATAGGAAAGGGCAGCTGAACGTAGTGGTGGACGCAATGTCCCGACAGCCATTGGCGGAGCGCTGCCTGAGAACCACCGAGGAGGAAGCAGAGAAGGGACACGAACCTGAGGCAGAGTGCGGATGGATTAAAAAGGTCAAAGAGAGGATGAGGACGGAACCGAGGAAATATCCGGATTACGCGGAGGAAGCAGGTCGCGAATACCCACACATTCTTATTGCCTCCTCCCCACCCTGCATACGAAACAAGAAAACCAACTGAGAGAGTCAAAAGGGGGAAACGACAAAGAGAGCGGACTAACAGTGAAGAATCCGCAGAAGAAGAGGCCTCGAAACATACCTGCCTTCGCGATTACACGCACATACATACAGACGATACTGCAGCCCGAGCGGAAGAAGCAGCGAACGGATCGAACATTACAAACGAACCTGGTTCGAGTTTGAGCTTGAACCAGGCCCCCCCCCCCCCCCCCTCATGACGAAGGCCCTGGCCGCAAACACACATGCATTGTGCAAAACGGCAATGCACACATTAGAATTGCCATCCACCTCAGCTGAGGCAGCCAGACGAAAATTACTCTCCAAAAACAACACTGCGGACACCGCAACTCTACAGTTATACCCGATACTAAGTCAGTATGGCTCTCCTCCAGCAGACGCCGCTAATATTAAACGACACGACAAAGAATGCGTGCGAGAGAGACAGAAAATCAGTCTGAGCGTGACGTCGGGCGCTGCGTAGCCAATGCAAATTGATTTGTTCCTTTTGGCTACAAAAATTATCTGATCTGATCCAAATTCAGCAACCGGATCGATGTAGTCATTCTCTATGATTCTGCGTTTTTAGTTTTCTCGAATCTGCAATATTGTGGATGCAACAGATTTTCGTCCTTTGTGTGGGCGGAAGGGGGTGGTGCGAAATTTTGAGATATACGTTTTATAGTGAGATCTAACAGGAGTGCGGATACTAAATTTGGTTACTCTAGCCTTAATAGTCCCTGAGATTTGTGAATATCCCCAGATTTGCATTCTTTGCGGGGGCGGAAGGGGGTGTAGCGAAATTTTGAAACAAACTCGTCTCGGTCCGATATATTAGGAGTGTGGATACCAAATTTGGTTGCTCTAGCTTTTATAGTCTCTGAGATCTAGGCGCTAATGTTTTACTCTAAGCAAAGCCGCCTATGCTACGTGTGTGCTAGAGAGAGACAGGGCGAGAAAAAATGAAATTGTTTTCTTGATGCTGGCTATAATAATAATACGATCCAATTCAGATTCTGCAGTCTAAAAGATATGGTCATTCTCTACGATTCTGCGTTTTTGGTTTTCTCGTATCTTGTGAGGAAAGGTATTCCCACACGTAGGGGGCAGTATAGGGTTAAGCGCTAACGGCCGTTATCCGGGGATATCCGGAGGCGGCGAGTTCCCGAGGAGAGCTCTCCCGGGGACCCAAGATGAGAGGGGAGGACCCCTGGAGAGAGAGCACCGGGATGACGGGATCGGGCCGGCAGTGGCCCAGCGCATGACAAAATATGGTCATGAGATCACGCCACCAGCCAGGTCCCGTTGGAAAGCGACAAGGGAATGAAGGAACGCCGATGGAAAAATACGGGCACCGCATGGCGGAAAGTGCCGTTAGCGCCAGGCGGCATCGGCGGCGCCGACGCAGAAGCGAGCCTATAAGAGGAGGGCCGCGACCAGGAACAGGGAGAGTCAGCAAACGGAGCTAGCAAGAGTGAAGTGAATAGTGAGCCACAAGAGTGAGACCAAGCGAAGGGAAAAGAACTTTAGAAAGCGAACGCGTTGTGTGAGGATTGAGAGGCGGACTCGAGCGTGCAGCCAAGAGCCAAAGACCCCAATCCCTTGAACCAACGGTGCCACGCTTGAAGCGCATCCCACCAGGAGTGAGGCACCCTCGGGCCGAAAAGCCAAGTGAGTCGAGTGAGATGGAACGCGTCAGGCGCCTGACTGAGAGGCGGATTTGGGCCACGTGCCAAGACTAGCCCCAGTCAGTAGAGCCGGCGGTGCCACGCTTGGCGACGCCGTGGGGGGCCCAGGGAGCGACACGCTCATCGAACCACAGAGGAGAACCAAGAGGAGAACCAGCACCGGAGTCGGAATAGCGTAGGATAGACTTAAGATACCAATAAAGCATATTAGCATACCAGTACAAGACCCAACCCGTGCCTTCTTACTTGTCGTCGCAGCGAGCCTACCGACCGCTGAGCCAGCCCAGCTGCATCAGACGGAAAAGAACGGTTCGTTACAACTGGCGCCCAACGTGGGGCCTCTCGTCAAGTAAAAGACAAAGTGCGTTTGGGAAGGGCGGTACTGAGTTTAGTATCGCGAGGACATAAAAATGAGGAGCCGACGATGGGTTCATTCATTGAGGAAAGAGGACTTGGTCCAGTGCGCGCGGGCGTGCGGTCTTCGATTGGAAGGCACGCTGACCGAGATGCGCCGAATCTTCAAGGAGTGGATAGAGAAGCATGGAGAGAAACCGGAGTATGCGGACGCGCTCGAGGCCTGGGAGATGAAGGCGGGAGGAGCCGCGACCGCGGCCCAGATGGAGGACGGGGCGGATCCATACGAGCGCCTGACGCTGCCGGCGAGTGCGGAGCAAGTAACTCTGTGGAGACGGCCGTCCGAGACCCAAGAGGAGCTCATCGCGAGCCTGGCGGTCCCGGTGAAAAGCCGGTGGCCTAGCCGACCGCGGGCAGAGAGTGGGGAGAGGCCAACCAGGCCAGCACAGCCGGAGCAAGGGAGCGCGAGAAACCCACAGGGATTGGAAGAAGGGAGAGCAGGGGAGGATCGTAGACGGGGACTCGATGAACAAACCACGAGACCGCCCAGTTCGAGTTTTGCCCACGTCGCCAAGCAGGTCAGGGAGTGGTCGTTTCGGTTCGACGGAACGGCGAAACCACTCGAGTTCCTGGAACAGATCGAGTGGTCAGCCGACATGTACGGGTTGGAGTTGAATTTAATTCCGCGAGCCATGCCTGAGCTGCTAAAGGGTCGGGCGCTCATGTGGTTTGTAGCCAACAACAGGCAGTGGCAGACATGGAACGCATTTGCGCGTAGCTTCCAAGCATACTTCCTGCCGAGAGGGTATTTTGAAAAATTACTCCAGGAGGTGAGGTTGAGGAAGCAAAGGTGGGGAGAGCCATTCAAGGACTACATGGTGGAGATGCAGACCCTCATGCGGCTACTAAAATGCACGCCCGAAGAGCAGTTGGAGCTTATTAGAGACAACAGCATGCCCGATTTTAGGGTGTTCATCCGGCCACATAGGTGCAGAGACCTGGATCACATGATGACGCTGGCCGACGAATTTGAGGCTCTGGAGAGGGACCGGCTGGAGTTCCAACGGGAGTGTCCGGCGAGTAAAGCAAAAGCAAACAATCCGTTCGCTCGTCCGGCAGTAACGGAGATATGTCGCCGCTGCCAGGGCGAAACGGCAGCCAGCTCTGATCCGACAGGGGAGAAAAGGCCGGTCCCAACGCGGCGGGACGACCAAGCGAACACGAACATAGAGGCTGGGTTCGTGAAAAACCCAGCCCAGTCGTGTCGACGATGCGGAAGTGACCGCCATTGGGCACAAGCATGCAATGGCCGACCTATAACATTCTGCTGGAGGTGCGGCAAGGTAGGAGCCCCGACATGGCAGTGCTGCCAGAAAGCGGGAAACGCCCCGCAAGACGAAGCCCCCCAAAACTCGTAGGAGAACTCACGGTGGAGGATGTCCAGCTGTCGGCGGTGGTGAGGATCGCGGGCAGCAACTGGTCATACCGGGGCGACAAGCAGTTTTATCAGCGACCTGTCCTGTGCGGGACACAGGGTTGTGATCCCTGCGAGAGGCCACCGCCAGGGGCGGTTGGAGGAGAAGTTGTCAGTGGCGGTGGTAGCGAACACGGGAGGGTCTGTCGAGCCCGCATCCGACGGAACGCGAGCGGAGGAGGGGTCGGTCGAAAACTTCCTGGCAAAGGAGTTGGAAGAGTTCCGAGAACTGAAGGGAGTGTCGAACATAGCTACACACACGATCACTATGAGTGATGCCCAGCCGGTCAAACAGCGTTACTATCCCAAAAATCCCAAGATGCAAGCCGAAATCAAGCAACAGGTTGACGAACTGCTGGAAAGAGGGTGTATTGAGCCATCGAAGAGTCCGTACAGTTCACCCATCGTGATGGTCAAAAAGAAGACGAGAAAGTGGAGATTATGCGTGGACTTCAGACAGATAAACGCGAAGTGCATCAAGGATGCGTACCCCATGCCAAGAATAGACTATATTTTGGACCAGCTCAGGGAGGCACGGTTCATCAGTAGCTTAGACTTAAAGGACGGATATTGGCAGATACCACTGGAGGAAGGCAGTAGAAAGTTCACCGCGTTCACGGTGCCCGGCAAAGGGCTGTTCCAGTGGAAGGTGATGCCATTCGGACTCCACTCAGAACCAGAGGGAACCAGTGGAACTGGGATGAGAAATGGCCAGAGATAATGTTGGCCGTAAATTCAGGGATGTCCGAATCCACCGGGTACTCGCCGGCGTTTGTGGTCCAAGGGAGAGAGCCGAGGCTACCAAAGGCTCTATACGATGACGAAGCGCTTGGCACAGGACAGGGCACGCCCACTCCGGACGAGAACGCGGCCAAGTTGAGAGAAGTATTTCAACTGGTGAGGCGGAATCTCGAAAGAGCGGCGCAGGACCAGGCGAGGTATTATAACCTGAGGAGGAGAGCGTGGAAACCCACGATTGGAGACAAGGTATGGGTCAAGCAACACCATCTATCCAACGCGGCCGAAGGGTTTGCGGTAAAACTGGCCCCGAAATATGACGGTCCCTACACCATAATGGATTTCGTGTCCCCGGTCATTTGTAAATTAAAGAAGGACAGCGAGAAACGGACGCGGACCGCCCATATAGGGGACCTGAAGCCACAACCCGGGGAAGGAAGCCCTAAAACAGGCCCTGGAACCGAAGCGTAGACGACGCACAAGGAGGGGCAACGGGCGAGGCATACGGAGAAGGATGGACGACCACGAAAGACAGAGACTAGCGGCAGGGGCAGAAAGGAGAGTCCCAGCTGGATGCCACGCAGGACAAGGTCGTACAGGATACTCTTACAACTAAGGTTCGGTAAAACTAAGAACCACGCGTGTCACGCAGGACAGGAATCGCCCACAAGGGAGGAGCGGGCGGCCCAACTTGATGCCACGCAGGACAAGGCCGTACAGGATACTCTTACAACTAAGGTTCAGTAAAACTAAGCAGCAGACGGCGGCCGGCGGACCAATAAAGCTGGACCTACAAGAAAAAAAAGGAGGATTAGCTCGTCAGCCAATAGGAACTGATCAAAGGCAAAGAAGGTAGAAGATACCCGGGTTACCACTATCCCAGGGGGGGCGGGTTGCGTGGTGCGTCGACGGACGAGGGGGCACCCGAGAAGGGGGTTCCGAGATGAGCAGAGGTTCGGGTCCGGGTCCAGGGCATCGAAGCCAGCTGCTAACGTCGGGGATGGCGGGACAAAAGCGGATGCCGCCCGTGCGCAGTCTACCGGCTGGGGAATCGGATGATCCCTGGGTCTTAGGCGCTGCACGGGGGTGACATCCGCATCTAAGCCGATCCAGAGACGGGCGGAGCTGGCCACGGGGGGCGGGCCGATGTTTGGCAGCACGGGCGAAAGGTCGGAGGACCTATTGATCACGAGCTGGGAGATCGGTCAGCACCCTGGTATATATTTAACGGAGCAGAGGAAATGGATTCGCCGCGGGTATCAGGCTATGGGTGATACGCAAAGTCGGCGGCAGGCGTACCAGGTCGAACGCGAGGAGCAAAGGGCGAGTAGGCGTAGGTCCCCGGAGCTACAGTTATTGGCCTCACCGCTAGTGTCAACCGCGGGATCCATGGGACCGACGGTATCCCCGGTGGTATCGCCGGGGTACACCGAGGCGGAAAGTGACCTGGAATTGGTGAGCTGGGAGCCGGCGCCACGGAGAAAACGCGCACGCGAGGCGAAGCGCGAGGAGCCCCGGACCAGCAAGCACGAAGAGCCCCGGACCAGCAAGCGCGAGGAGCCCCACACCGGCAAGCGCGAGGAGCCCCGGACCAGCAAGCACGAAGAGCCCCGCACCGGCAAGCGCGAGAAGCCCCACCCCAGCAAGCGCGAGGAGCGGCCTGATGGAGGAAGGAGGGGGCGCACGGAGACGCGGAAGGAGGAGCCCAGTGAGCGGGCATCGAAGCGGGCGTCCACGCGTTCGACGCGTACGGCCAAGGAAGAGGAGTCGTCGGCACGCACAAGGGGGACATCGACGGCGCGGCGAGGGGATCAGCGGCCGACAGACCCACAGGTCGAGGAGCCGCAGCCAACGCCGGCCGAAACCGCGGTCAAAGAGCCGCAGACAACGCCGACAGAAACCGCGGTCAAGGAGCCGCAGGCAACGCAGGCCGACATCGCGGAAAACAACGCGGCCGCTGAGGCACGACGCCTCGCGGAATGGCACGCGGCGACGGAGGAGCGGAGGCAACGGCGTGTATGGGAGGACGCCCTGACGCTGGCAAAGAGGCTGAAGGCCACGCAGGAGGCTGAAAAGGCGGCGCAAGAAGCGGAGGCGGAGCGCCACAAACGGGACGTCGCGCACCAATGGCGGTGTATTAGCCGGATCAAGCCGGCTGACAACGCGCGCGGCCAAGCAGCATCAGCAGCAGCAGCAGCAGCAGCATCAGCATCAGCAGCAGCAGCAGCAGCAGCACTGGCACGGGCCACAGGGAGCCGCCATCGGGCCGTTCGTCTCGCAGGAGGTGCGCTCCGCGGTACGAGACGGCATGATGTGGCACGTGCAAACGCTGCACATATCGTGGGCCTCTGGGCCCACGCCCCAGCAGCCCGGGCAAGAGGCGAGGGAGGCTCGACTGTGGGAGGAGGCACCACGCGCCAGTGACGAGAGGGACCCGAGGCGGCGGGCACGGCCACAGGAGTCGACAGGCCCAGCGGTGGCACCCACAGCCGAAAAGGTGCCCGAGGAGGCGCCCGGGGGGACGGCAGAGGTCGAGACGGAGGGAACGACGAACACGCCAACATCACTGACGGCGGAGGGCCCAGCGGCGGCACCCAAAGTCGAGGTGGCGACCGACGGCGAAGCGGATGACGGCGCGAGAGCAACGGCGGAAGCGAAGAAGGACGAACACTCACCTGAGCCATGGGAGAGAGGTCCTTGGCGATGGCCGGAACCCGGCCAGGGCGAGCGTCCGAAGCTGGGCCGACAGGCGTCGTGCCCAGGGGAGCGGGCGGAGGCGCGCCGGCCCGAGCTCCAGCGCCAGGCATCGTGGCCCCAGACGAGGTCGGCGGACAACTCACGGTGGCGGTCCGTCAAACGCGAGGAGTGGCCGGCCGTCGTCCCGCGATCTCTCGCGCGGATAAAGCCAACCGCAAGGAGGGTGAAGCGTCTGGTCAATGACGGTGGCGTCCGGTACCGCCTATTGGTGTCCATCGATCGGCAGGAGGTATTCCGGGCTAGGTATTGAGGAGAAAAGAAGAGTAGAGAAGAAGAATGAAAGAAAAAGTAACTGAAAACAAGAACAAATAAAAGAAAAACGAGGGGGAACGTCGCTAATATTAAACGACACGACAAAGAGTGCGTGCGAGAGAGACAGAAAATCAGTCTGAGCGTGACGTCACGCGCTGCGTAGCCACTGCATATTGATTTGTTTCCTTTGGCTATAAAAATGATCTGATCTGATCCAGATTCAGCAATCTGATAGATATGGTCGTTATATATGATTCTGCGTTAGTTTTCTCAAATCTGCAATATTGTGGATGCAACAGATTTTCGTCCTTTGTGGGGGCGGAAGGGGGTGGGGCGAAATTTTGAGATAAAGGTTTTATAGTGAGATCTAACAGAAGTGCGGATACCAAATTTGGTTACTCTAGCTTTAATAGTCTCTGAGATTTGTGAATATCCCCAGATTTGCATCCTTTGCGGGGGCGGAAGGGGGTGTGGCGAAATTTTGAAACAAACTCGTCTCGGTCCGATATATTAGAAGTGTGGATACCAAATTTGGTTGCTCTAGCTTTTATAGTCTCTGAGATCTAGGCGCTAATGTTTTACTCTAAGCAAAGCCGCCTATGCTACGTGTGTGTTAGAGAGAGACAGGGCGAGAAAAAATGAAATTGTTTTCTTGATGCTGGCTATAATAATAATACGATCCAATTCAGATTCTGCAGTCTAAAAGATATGGTCATTCTCTACGATTCTGCGTTTTTGGTTTTCTCGTATCTTGTGAGGAAAGGTATTCCCACACGTAGGGGGCAGTATAGGGTTAAGCGCTAACGGCCGTTATCCGGGGATACCCGGAGGCGGCGAATTCCCGAGGAGAGCTCTCCCGGGGAACCAAGATGAGAGGGGAGGACCCCTGGAGAGAGAGCAGCGGGATGACGGGATCGGGCCGGCAGTGGCCCAGCGCATGACCAAATATGGTCATGAGATCACGCCACCAGCCAGGTCCCGTTGGAAAGCGACAAGGGAATGAAGGAACGCCGATGGAAAAATACGGGCACCGCATGGCGGAAAGTGCCGTTAGCGCCAGGCGGCATCGGCGGCGCCGACGCAGAAGCGAGCCTATAAGAGGAGGGCCGCGACCAGGAACGGGGAGAGTCAGCAAACGGAGCTAGCAAGAGTGAAGTGAATAGTGAGCCACAAGAGTGAGACCAAGCGAAGGGAAAAGAACTTTAGAAAGCGAACGCGTTGTGTGAGGATTGAGAGGCGGACTCGAGCGTGCAGCCAAGAGCGAAAGACCCCAATCCCTTGAACCAACGGTGCCACGCTTGAAGCGCATCCCACCAGGAGTGAGGCACCCTCGGGCCGAAAAGCCAAGTGAGTCGAGTGAGAGCGAACGCGTCAGGCGCCTGACTGAGAGGCGGATTTGGGCCACGTGCCAAGAATCGCTAGCCCCAGTCAGTAGAGCCGGCGGTGCCACGCTTGGCGACGCCGTGGGGAGCCCAGGGAGCGACACGCTCATCGAACCACAGAGGAGAACCAAGAGGAGAACCAGCACCGGAGTCGGAATAGCGTAGGATAGACTTAAGATACCAATAAAGCATATTAGCATACCAGTACAAGACCCAACCCGTGCCTTCTTACTTGTTTGTAGCGGCGTCTGCCGGAGGAGAGCCATACTGACTTAGTATCGGGTATAGCTGTAGAGTTGCGGTGTCCGCAGCAACTCACAACGTTCCCCCTCGTTTTATTTTGGAAATATACAAAACAAAACTTTATAATATATCGTCGAATTATTTATGTCGGGTCAAGCAGCTTAAATATTTTAAATTATTGCCAGTGGTGCGGCCCAAAGGAAATGCATTTTGGTTTTGTCGTTTCCAATGCCCCCACTGCAAAGATCATTTGCTACCGCATATGCGCATGCAGCGGAATTCTTTCGTCTCCTTATGTCGCAATCTCTCGGACTCGGCTTAACAGCGTCCCCGAGCAGCTCTAACGCTCTCGGGCTATCATACGCTCTCGCTCGCGTCTAAGCTTGCTGCATAGGGCCCGGCAGATTGGCCCTTCAGCCCTTGCATGGGCAGTTTTGAGCTAATCGTCGCAGCTATTAGATTAACATCCTCGCATCAATCGTTCGCCCAATCATTGCCATATGTACATACGCGATAAGTAGGTTTACATATGCAAATTAATTGTGAATTATAACAGCCTCTCGACTTTCATTAACTTCAAATTGCAACAGTTATTAAAAACGCCTAATAGCTTAACATTTGGTGACCCCGACGTGATTGTGCAATAAATAATCTATCAGTGCAATCACCAACTAATATAGCATTCAAAGATCTAAACTAATTGCCATCTCAACCAGTGTCATCAACCACATAAGTTATCCATAAGTTATCTATTGCTCGTGTTACTCTTTGCGACGATGGCAGCCATGTGACTAAAACTTTAGGACTTGCGTGGGATCCGGTTTCTGATCTACTATTATTTTCGCTCTCGGCCCTTCAATCTTCTTTGAATTCCTGCTAGCGCTCTGTTTTGTCATCCATAGCGCGATTCTACGATCCTCTCGGACTAGCTGGTCCCGTAATTACTAAATCCAAAATCTTTCTCCAGCGTTTGTGCCAAGAGAAGTTGTCCTAGGATGAAAGCCTTCCAGTCGCACTGAACACCGAGTGGCAGGAAATATGCACCAGGTTTGGTCAGATTCGTCGACTTGAATTTCCTCGGCTTGTAGTCCTTCCAGACTCTACGCTGGAAATTCACGGATTTTGCGATGCCAGCAACGAGGCTTATGGTGCATGCATTTTTGTCAATCCTAGGGTCAGCATTCCAGCAGTCACTTACTGTGTGCCAAATCTCGTGTGGCTCCTTTGAAGACACTTACAGTACCAAAGTTGGAGCTTTGTGGAGCGGAGTTGCTGGCTAGGCTCATATCTGAGATAGCTGGAATGAATGTATTCAAGGGAAGGTGTTACTGTTGGTGTGATTCTGCCGTTGCGCTCTCTTGGATTCGGGACGAGCCGTCAAGATTTAATATTTTTGTTGCAAATAGAGTGTCAACGATTCAGGAAATGACCGAAAAAATGGAATGGCGCTATGTTCCCACAGCTTTAAACCCAGCCGACATTCTGTCTCGAGGGGCTCATCCGACTGAGCTGAATGAGTCACCTCTTTGGGCTCATGGTCCTCCATTTCTTTGCGGCTCCTCAGATGACTGGCCACCCACTGTGCTACCTGATAAGCCAGCCCTTGAACTTCGTCGGAAGGCTCTTCTGCTCAAATCGCCCTACATGGACATTATTGCTAATTCCAAGTATGCGAATTCATTTGCTTCTTTGCAACGCGTTTTCGGATACATTCACAAGTTTTGCAACCGAATTCGGCGCCCCGGTCTCACTGTCGCAGACATTGAACATGGAACCCAGGTATTGCTACGACTAGTCCAGCGTACTCATCTATGGGAGGACATGAAGTCTCTGCGGGCAAGGGGAGCAGTCTCCTCATCGAGCTCAATCGCATCGTTATCGCCATTCATGGATCAGTTTGGACTTCTCAGGGTAGATGTTCGACTGAAAAGCTCTTCGTTGGAATTTGATGGCCGTCATCCAATCATCTTGCCCAGCAGCCATCCACTGACTCTTGCAATAATCTCCCATTTTCATGAGCGGAATCTGCACGCTGGTCCTCGAGCTTTGCTTGGACTAATTCGTTCCCAATATTGGCCTATTGGAGGGAGGAAGACGGTAAACAAGGCAGTAAACAAGTGCGTAAGATGCTTTCGACTGAAGCCCAGGGTATTGGAGCATATTATGGCGGATCTTCCAAAGGAGCGGCTCGATGGTTCTCATGCCTTTGAGATCACAGGACTTCTGTGGGCCGTTTTTCTACAAACCGGAGGCACGCAACAAGGCTCCAATCAAGTGCTACATCTGCATCTTCATTTGTTCCGCTACCAAGGCTGTTCATCTGGAGCTTATAAAGGACTTATCCACAGTTGCTTTTCTACATGGACTAAGGCACTTCATATGTACTAGACGAAAGCCGCGGCAAATTTGGTCAGACAACGCAACCAATTTTGTCGGCGCTAAGAATGAGCTGATGGAATTAAAGCGCCTGGTCCTCAGCGATGACCATCAGAAGGCGCTGCTGGATTTTTGCTTGGTCGAGGCTATAGACTGGCATTTCATTCCTCCGCGCTCCCCTCATTTTGGTGGTCTATGGGAGGCTGCAGTGAAGACGGCCAAGTACCTCTTCTACCGTGCGATAGGCAACTCGGTTCTTGGATTTGACGAGCTGCGGACGCGGTTGTGCCACATCACGGCAGTGATTAATTCAAGACCTTTAGTTTCAATTTCAGAGAGCCCTGCCGATCTAGACGTTCTAACTCCAGCGCATTTCTTGAATGGTGGCCCTCCTGCTTCGTTCGCTGAGCCTGACGTCACGCAGCTAAACTTCGATCGCCTGGACGGCTGGCAGCGCGTTTCGTACCTGCAGCAGCTCCTTTGGTCCCGGTGGAAGGAGGAGTACATAACGTCACTGCAGCAGCGCTCAAAGTGGCGCACTGTGAAGCCTAGTTTAGCTGTCGCCGATTTGGTTCTTGTCAAGGATGAGAATCTTCCTCCCATGAAGTGACCACTGGCGAGAGTGGTCGAGCTTTTGCCTGGACGAGATGGCGTTTCCCGAGTTGCTGTGCTGAAGACGTCATCTGGAATCACAAAGCGCGCCGTCAACAAGCTGTGCCTACTGCCAAATGCTGTTGCTGTTGAAAGTCAGGCTTCCAACGGGGGGAGTATGTCAGATCAAGCAGCTTAAATATTTTAAATTATTGCCAGTGGTGCGGTCCAAAGGAAATGCATTTTGGTGTTGTCGTTTGCACTGCAAAGATCATTTGCTACCGCATATGCGCATGCAGTGGAATTATTTCGTCTCCTTATGTCGCTATCTCTCGGACTCGGCTTAACAGCGTCCCCGAGCAGCTCTAACGCTCTCGGGCTATCTCGGACCCACAACGCTTCCTATGCTAATGCTAATTCGATTGGTGGCGTTTCGCCATCTGCCATCTGTTCTATCTAGAACCACCAGCCGATTATAAAAACAATTGTGTTGAGTAAGGTAGTCTTGAGTAGTCTGAGGTACTCAGACTAGCACAGCGTAATACTTGATACAGCCGAACATCATTAATAATTACTCTTATCAGTCTAGTGTGTGGGTAGTCGGAAGCTCACATCTTTTTTATGTGGTTTTGTAATCTACAAAATGTCTACATAAGAGTGAAAAACGAGGGGGAACGTTGTGAGTTGCTGCGGACACCGCAACTCTACAGTTATACCCGATACTAAGTCAGTATGGCTCTCCTCCGGCAGACGCCGCTAATATTAAACGACACGACAAAGAGTGCGTGCGAGAGAGACAGAAAATCAGTCTGAGCGTGACGTCGGGCGCTGCGTAGCCACTAAAAATTCATTTCTTGCTTTTGGCTACAAAAATGATCCGATCTGATCCAGATTCGGCAACCGGATAGATATGGTCATTGTCTATGATTCTGCGTTTTTAGTTTACTCGATTTTGCAATATTGTGGATGCAACAGATTTTCGTCCTTTGTGTGGGCGGAAGGGGGTGGGGCGAAATTTTGAGATATACGTTTTATAGTGAGATCTAACAGGAGTGCGGATACCAAATTTGGTTACTCTAGCCTTAATAGTCTCTGAGATTTATGAATATCCCCAGATCTGCATCCTTTGCGGGGGCGGAAGGGGGTGTGGCGAAATTTTGAAACAAACTCGTCTCGGTCCGATATATTAGGAGTGTGGATACCAAATTTGGTTGCTCTAGCTTTTATAGTCTCTGAGATCTAGGCGCTAATGTTTTACTCTAAGCAAAGCCGCCTATGCTACGTGTGTGTTAGAGAGAGACAGGGCGAGAAAAAATGAAATTGTTTTCTTGATGCTGGCTATAATAATAATAATACGATCCAATTCAGATTCCGCAGTCTAAAAGATATGGTCATTCTCTACGATTCTGCGTTTTTGGTTTTCTCGTATCTTTAAAATTGTGGATGCCACAGATTTTCGCCCTTTGTGGGGGCGGAAGTGGGCGGGGCAAAGTTTTGAAATATTTTTGTAGCAGTGACATATCACAGAAGTCTGGATCCAAAACATCGTTGCTCTAGCTCTTATAGTCTTTGAGCATTAGGCGCTGAAGGGGACGGACAGACGGACAGACGGACAGACGGACGGACGGACAGACGGACAGACGGACATGGCTCAATCGACTCGGCTATTGATGCTGATCAAGAATATATATACTTTATGGGGTCGGAAACGATTCCTTCTGGACGTTACACACATACACTTTTACCACAAATCTAATATACCCCAATACTCATTTTGAGTATCGGGTATAAAAACCCATATTGATATTTACATCTATAACTATTCTGGAGTAGTCTCTGTGGCTTCTTATTTAGGCACGTCGGACTCAACCAGATTACTTCCGGCATTCAACTGGCCCTGCTGGACATCAACTGAGGATTGCTTTTGTTCGCTTGGAGCTTGGGGCTTCAAAACACTTTTCTCCCGGGATCGTAGAAGATTATCGAGTCCGCCAAAAGGAGCCTCAATGACAACGTAAAGCAGATACGAAATGAAAATAGTGATCCCAAAGTCAGACCAAAATTTCTGCATCTGAAAATCATCAATGAGGTTAGTTAAAAATAAGCAACCATCAACTACTAGAAACAAAACCTACTACAATTTGTCCGAGAAATAAGTATTAGTACGAACGCTTCTACTGTTGACTTCCTGTACGAAAAGGTGTCAGATGTACACGGAATAGGAGAGTCTCGAGAGAGGCTGCCACAATGGCGAGGATAGGAAACTGTTGGCCAGACCGCCATGGCCCTGCATGCAGGCAAAGACGATCCAACACAGGGCTAAGGGCCAGCCCACTCTGGTAAGCGTGTAGTACAGAAACTCCTTGAGGGTGGACAGGGGTGGAGCACTCCATTGGGTCGCAGGGTACAGGGCAAACATCGAGGTGAAGATCATGGCCAGACTAAGAACCCATCCAGACCATACCAAAATCCGGCTTATTTGGAACTTCTTCCTACAATTCAGGTGAAGAAAATATCCAAAAAGAAATGCAATCAGCCAAGGTGCCGAATGAGTATGTGTGGCAGAATACAGTTTCCTTCCGGCATCTCCTTCGGTTCCATTCCTGCAATTAAATGGGGTTGAAGAACTCCAACGACAAACAGAAGCATCGTGGACCTACTTGAAGAGCAATGAGTATTTGTTGACTATCATCGTGGCAAAGAGGCAGGACGATAGTAGGAGAACAAGAACCGAGATGCCAGCTGCTGCCTTTTTGCCCCACTTATACAGTGCAATCAGCAGAAGCGGAGAGATTATATAAAGCTGCATATCCACTGCCCAGTACCATGTGTGATCCAGGCACTGAAAACGATTATCGTACAAATGGTAATAAGAGTAGATCTATGACTTACAATATTGCTTGTAGCATAATTCTGCACGAAGAGCAGCGTCCAGAACCAGCCCTTTTCATAGGCGGCTGTACCATGGAATCCACCTTTAAAATAAGGTCCCCCAGAAACAATGGGCGTCAGCTTTATGTAAACTAGGATTGCTATTGCAAGTATCGGCACGATCCGTATAATACGATGAAGATACATAAGCGGCACATTCAGTTTTCCTTTGGATCTGTAAGAAAATTGGCAATAATTCTCGATGGATACAAAATATCTCAAACACTTACTTATCCATTGAGCGAAGAGCAACCGTAGCCACTAGTAGGCCAGCAATAAAGAAAAAGGAATCAACCGAAAAAAATCCGTGGAGAATAAAGCTGGAAAAGGATTCCGCGACCCACTAGCAAACAAAAAAACAGAGCTGAATGGTTTTTGCACATACAAGCATGAGGCCACTAAAACCGAAATCATATTGAAGGTATTTATATTTGGAGAAACAAAACAACACAGAATAGGGACATGCAGCGGATTCCATCAAGACAACTGATCACGTTCGGATTCGATTTGCTGTCGACAATGCGGAAGATGGCACGGGAACTTGACCGTGCCGAGCACATCTTCACAGTCACAGAGATACTACCTGGTAGGCAAAATACGAGTTAAATCATTCTGTAAATCATTCCGTTCTCTCCGGTCCTCACTCTGATCCTGGCACAGAAAGTAGTCGTAGAGCGTGCATAGACCCACGATAGTACCCATCAAGCCAAGAAGTACACTGCAATCCATAGTATGAGTCACAGAAATTGATTATGATAAGGTCTAACTTACACTGTGAAAATGGTCATTCCATCCCAAGGTTTCGATTCACTTGTCTGATAGCTGGCCTCGCTAAATTTTATATTTGTGCTGCTTGAGTTCAACAAATTCTGCATTAACTGCTCCAGAAACATATCCATATGTGCCGCAGAGCAGGAAGCCGGAAAGCAAGATGCGATCTTGATCGAAATGGATACGGCGGGTACAATTAGAAAACAGTACTTTCCATGTATGCTGTGACTACTGGTGATCTCCTCGCTGATCTTGACTCATCGAAGTTACCCAGATGGTAGACATTGCCGGACAGCACTCCTGAGGGAATGGAGCCCCAAGCATCGATCACTGCTCACAAAATTCGTCAACTTCAGTTCTCATTGACTTGAATATAATTTTCATTATTTACTTACTCTTAAGGGCCCATAATTTTCCAGTAGTGAGCGCCTGCATGAACTGAGCCATGTCCGCGAAACACAACAGATCCTCCTGACTGGGTATTCGGGGGTGGAAAAGATCCAAGTCCGGGAGCAATTCATACGGAAGTTTTCGGCAAACTTCCCAGCGGGCGGAGACTTTTTAAACGCTGGTAATCTTGCAGGACATCTCCGTCTTTCAGTTGTGCGGCACTGACAAGTACCAGTCCGCAGACAGTCCGCTTAAAACGTTCACCATGCTAATACTTTTTCGATTGAAGGCATTGCACCTTTTGACTGTGATTTTATAGGAATGTTTCGAGGGAAATCTGGCGATAAAATTATCAGTGTGTCAGCTCTCGACTCGAGTATATCAGCCAAAATGCTTAATTCAGTCAAACATCACCGATAAGGAGCAATCCGTCTAAATTCTATGTAGTCACAAGATCATTTATCTATAATCTTTTCCCAGGTAATCGTTTTACTTATTGACTTTTGATGGATTAAATTTGGTTTTAATATGAGTGAGTAAGAAAAAAACGGAGAAAACTAAAGTTTAGCTAAACATGGATGTAGACAATTTTTTCTATAATTCTGATCATTGCTTAATGATAGCCAATGTGCAATTATTACCATTAGTGGTGGCAGATCCTTTCTTTGTTTCAATGTTTTTTCCAATTCTCATGACAAGTAGCAGCAAAATGGCGAGAGTTCGTGAAGAGATTCCGCCTCCCCGCAACAACCAAATTTAAAACGAGGGGGAACGTTGTGAGTTGCTGCGGACACCGCAACTCTACATTTATACCCGATACTTAGTCAGTATGGCTCTCCTCCGGCAGAGGCCGCTAATATTAAACGACACGACAAAGAGTGCGTGCGAGAGAGACAGAAAATCAGTCAGAGCGTGACGTCGGGCGCTGCGTAGCCACTGCAAATTGATTTCTTGCTTTTGGCTACAAAAATGATCCGATCTGATCCAGATTCAGCGATCTGATAGATATGGTCACTATCTATGATTCTGCGTTTTTAGTTTTCTCGAATGTGCAATATTGTGAATATAACAGATTTTCGTCCTTTGTGGGTGCGGAAGGGGGTGGGGAGAAATTCTGAAATATAGGTTTTATAGTGAGATCTAACAGAAGTGCGGATACCAAATTTTGTTACTCTAGCGATAATAGTCTCTGAGATTTGTGGATTTTCGTCCTTTGCGGGGGCGGAAGGGGGTGTGCCGAAATTTGGACACGAAACAGTCAAGGTCCGATATCACAGGAGTATGGATACCAAATTTGGTTGCTCTGGCTCTTATAGGTTCTGAGATCCTTGAACTCATATTTTGCAACTGGCAAAACCGACCATGAAACCTGTGTTTTTGAGAGAGACAGAGCGAGGAAAAATAAAATTGTATTCTTGATTCTGGCTATAATAATTATACGATCTGGTTGAGATTTTACATTCTAGAACATATAAACATCCTCTACGATTCTGCCTTTTTTGGTTTTATCGTATCTTTAAAAACGTGGATGCCACAGATTTTCGTTCTTTGTGGGGCGGAAGTGGGCGGCGCGAAGTTTTGAAATATTTTTGCGGCGTTGTGGGGTGGGGTGGGGAGACCTGAAAAGAAGGGAGAATCTGTTAGGAACACATCGAAGTGGGCCCTGAACTATCACTTGGAGCCGTTCAGAACTGGCTCTGGGAATCATTCAGTACAAATATCGAAAGTACAGGGAACATAAAGTAAACGAGGGGGAACGTTGTGAGTTGCTGCGGACACCGCAACTCTACAGTTATACCCGATACTAAGTCAGTATGGCTCTCCTCCGGCAGACGCCGCTAATATTAAACGACACGACAAAGAGTGCGTGCGAGAGAGACAGAAAATCAGTCTGAGCGTGACGTCGGGCGCTGCGTAGCCACTAAAAATTCATTTCTTGCTTTTGGCTACAAAAATGATCCGATCTGATCCAGATTCGGCAACCGGATAGATATGGTCATTGTCTATGATTCTGCGTTTTTAGTTTACTCGATTTTGCAATATTGTGGATGCAACAGATTTTCGTCCTTTGTGTGGGCGGAAGGGGGTGGGGCGAAATTTTGAGATATACGTTTTATAGTGAGATCTAACAGGAGTGCGGATACCAAATTTGGTTACTCTAGCCTTAATAGTCTCTGAGATTTATGAATATCCCCAGATCTGCATCCTTTGCGGGGGCGGAAGGGGGTGTGACGAAATTTTGAAACAAACTCGTCTCGGTCCGATATATTAGGAGTGTGGATACCAAATTTGGTTGCTCTAGCTTTTATAGTCTCTGAGATCTAGGCGCTAATGTTTTACTCTAAGCAAAGCCGCCTATGCTACGTGTGTGTTAGAGAGAGACAGGGCGAGAAAAAATGAAATTGTTTTCTTGATGCTGGCTATAATAATAATACGATCCAATTCAGATTCCGCAGTCTAAAAGATATCGTCATTCTCTACGATTCTGCGTTTTTGGTTTTCTCGTATCTTTAAAATTGTGGATGCCACAGATTTTCGCCCTTTGTGGGGGCGGAAGTGGGCGGGGCAAAGTTTTGAAATATTTTTGTAGCAGTGACATATCACAGAAGTCTGGATCCAAAACATCGTTGCTCTAGCTCTTATAGTCTTTGAGCATTAGGCGCTGAAGGGGACGGACAGACGGACAGACGGACGGACGGACAGACGGACAGACGGACATGGCTCAATCGACTCGGCTATTGATGCTGATCAAGAATATATATACTTTATGGGGTCGGAAACGATTCCTTCTGGACGTTACACACATACACTTTTACCACAAATCTAATATACCCCAATACTCATTTTGAGTATCGGGTATAAAAACCCATATTGATATTTACATCTATAACTATTCTGGAGTAGTCTCTGTGGCTTCTTATTTAGGCACGTCGGACTCAACCAGATTACTTCCGGCATTCAACTGGCCCTGCTGGACATCAACTGAGGATTGCTTTTGTTCGCTTGGAGCTTGGGGCTTCAAAACACTTTTCTCCCGGGATCGTAGAAGATTATCGAGTCCGCCAAAAGGAGCCTCAATGACAACGTAAAGCAGATACGAAATGAAAATAGTGATCCCAAAGTCAGACCAAAATTTCTGCATCTGAAAATCATCAATGAGGTTAGTTAAAAATAAGCAACCATCAACTACTAGAAACAAAACCTACTACAATTTGTCCGAGAAATAAGTATTAGTACGAACGCTTCTACTGTTGACTTCCTGTACGAAAAGGTGTCAGATGTACACGGAATAGGAGAGTCTCGAGAGAGGCTGCCACAATGGCGAGGATAGGAAACTGTTGGCCAGACCGCCATGGCCCTGCATGCAGGCAAAGACGATCCAACACAGGGCTAAGGGCCAGCCCACTCTGGTAAGCGTGTAGTACAGAAACTCCTTGAGGGTGGACAGGGGTGGAGCACTCCATTGGGTCGCAGGGTACAGGGCAAACATCGAGGTGAAGATCATGGCCAGACTAAGAACCCATCCAGACCATACCAAAATCCGGCTTATTTGGAACTTCTTCCTACAATTCAGGTGAAGAAAATATCCAAAAAGAAATGCAATCAGCCAAGGTGCCGAATGAGTATGTGTGGCAGAATACAGTTTCCTTCCGGCATCTCCTTCGGTTCCATTCCTGCAATTAAATGGGGTTGAAGAACTCCAACGACAAACAGAAGCATCGTGGACCTACTTGAAGAGCAATGAGTATTTGTTGACTATCATCGTGGCAAAGAGGCAGGACGATAGTAGGAGAACAAGAACCGAGATGCCAGCTGCTGCCTTTTTGCCCCACTTATACAGTGCAATCAGCAGAAGCGGAGAGATTATATAAAGCTGCATATCCACTGCCCAGTACCATGTGTGATCCAGGCACTGAAAACGATTATCGTACAAATGGTAATAAGAGTAGATCTATGACTTACAATATTGCTTGTAGCATAATTCTGCACGAAGAGCAGCGTCCAGAACCAGCCCTTTTCATAGGCGGCTGTACCATGGAATCCACCTTTAAAATAAGGTCCCCCAGAAACAATGGGCGTCAGCTTTATGTAAACTAGGATTGCTATTGCAAGTATCGGCACGATCCGTATAATACGATGAAGATACATAAGCGGCACATTCAGTTTTCCTTTGGATCTGTAAGAAAATTGGCAATAATTCTCGATGGATACAAAATATCTCAAACACTTACTTATCCATTGAGCGAAGAGCAACCGTAGCCACTAGTAGGCCAGCAATAAAGAAAAAGGAATCAACCGAAAAAAATCCGTGGAGAATAAAGCTGGAAAAGGATTCCGCGACCCACTAGCAAACAAAAAAACAGAGCTGAATGGTTTTTGCACATACAAGCATGAGGCCACTAAAACCGAAATCATATTGAAGGTATTTATATTTGGAGAAACAAAACAACACAGAATAGGGACATGCAGCGGATTCCATCAAGACAACTGATCACGTTCGGATTCGATTTGCTGTCGACAATGCGGAAGATGGCACGGGAACTTGACCGTGCCGAGCACATCTTCACAGTCACAGAGATACTACCTGGTAGGCAAAATACGAGTTAAATCATTCTGTAAATCATTCCGTTCTCTCCGGTCCTCACTCTGATCCTGGCACAGAAAGTAGTCGTAGAGCGTGCATAGACCCACGATAGTACCCATCAAGCCAAGAAGTACACTGCAATCCATAGTATGAGTCACAGAAATTGATTATGATAAGGTCTAACTTACACTGTGAAAATGGTCATTCCATCCCAAGGTTTCGATTCACTTGTCTGATAGCTGGCCTCGCTAAATTTTATATTTGTGCTGCTTGAGTTCAACAAATTCAGCATTAACTGCTCCAGAAACATATCCATATGTGCCGCAGAGCAGGAAGACGGAAAGCAAGATGCGATCTTGATCGAAATGGATACGGCGGGTACAATTAGAAAACAGTACTTTCCATGTATGCTGTGACTACTGGTGATCTCCTCGCTGATCTTGACTCATCGAAGTTACCCAGATGGTAGACATTGCCGGACAGCACTCCTGAGGGAATGGAGCCCCAAGCATCGATCACTGCTCACAAAATTCGTCAACTTCAGTTCTCATTGACTTGAATATAATTTTCATTATTTACTTACTCTTAAGGGCCCATAATTTTCCAGTAGTGAGCGCCTGCATGAACTGAGCCATGTCCGCGAAACACAACAGATCCTCCTGACTGGGTATTCGGGGGTGGAAAAGATCCAAGTCCGGGAGCAATTCATACGGAAGTTTTCGGCAAACTTCCCAGCGGGCGGAGACTTTTTAAACGCTGGTAATCTTGCAGGACATCTCCGTCTTTCAGTTGTGCGGCACTGACAAGTACCAGTCCGCAGACAGTCCGCTTAAAACGTTCACCATGCTAATACTTTTTCGATTGAAGGCATTGCACCTTTTGACTGTGATTTTATAGGAATGTTTCGAGGGAAATCTGGCGATAAAATTATCAGTGTGTCAGCTCTCGAGTCGAGTATATCAGCCAAAATGCTTAATTCAGTCAAACATCACCGATAAGGAGCAATCCGTCTAAATTCTATGTAGTCACAAGATCATTTATCTATAATCTTTTCCCAGGTAATCGTTTTACTTATTGACTTTTGATGGATTAAATTTGGTTTTAATATGAGTGAGTAAGAAAAAAACGGAGAAAACTAAAGTTTAGCTAAACATGGATGTAGACAATTTTTTCTATAATTCTGATCATTGCTTAATGATAGCCAATGTGCAATTATTACCATTAGTGGTGGCAGATCCTTTCTTTGTTTCAATGTTTTTTCCAATTCTCATGACAAGTAGCAGCAAAATGGCGAGAGTTGGTGAAGAGATTCCGCCTCCCCGCAACAACCAAATTTAAAACGAGGGGGAACGTTGTGAGTTGCTGCGGACACCGCAACTCTACAGTTATACCCGATACTAAGTCAGTATGGCTCTCCTCCGGCAGACGCCGCTAATATTAAACGACACGACAAAGAGTGCGTGCGAGAGAGACAGAAAATCAGTCTGAGCGTGACGTCGGGCGCTGCGTAGCCACTAAAAATTGATTTCTTGCTTTTGGCTACAAAAATGATCCGATCTGATCCAGATTCAGCGATCTGATAGATATGGTCACTATCTATGATTCTGCGTTTTTAGTTTTCTCGAATGTGCAATATTGTGAATATAACAGATTTTCGTCCTTTGTGGGTGCGGAAGGGGGTGGGGAGAAATTCTGAAATATAGGTTTTATAGTGAGATCTAACAGAAGTGCGGATACCAAATTTTGTTACTCTAGCGATAATAGTCTCTGAGATTTGTGGATTTTCGTCCTTTGCGGGGGCGGAAGGGGGTGTGCCGAAATTTGGACACGAAACAGTCAAGGTCCGATATCACAGGAGTATGGATACCAAATTTGGTTGCTCTGGCTCTTATAGGTTCTGAGATCCTTGAACTCATATTTTGCAACTGGCAAAACCGACCATGAAACCTGTGTTTTTGAGAGAGACAGAGCGAGGAAAAATAAAATTGTATTCTTGATTCTGGCTATAATAATTATACGATCTGGTTGAGATTTTACATTCTAGAACATATAAACATCCTCTACGATTCTGCCTTTTTTGGTTTTATCGTATCTTTAAAAACGTAGATGCCACAGATTTTCGTTCTTTGTGGGGCGGAAGTGGGCGGCGCGAAGTTTTGAAATATTTTTGCGGCGTTGTGGGGTGGGGTGGGGAGACCTGAAAAGAAGGGAGAATCTGTTAGGAACACATCGAAGTGGGCCCTGAACTATCACTTGGAGCCGTTCAGAACTGGCTCTGGGAATCATTCAGTACAAATATCGAAAGTACAGGGAACATAAAGTAAACGAGGGGGAACGTTGTGAGTTGCTGCGGACACCGCAACTCTACAGTTATACCCGATACTAAGTCAGTATGGCTCTCCTCCGGCAGACGCCGCTAATATTAAACGACACGACAAAGAGTGCGTGCGAGAGAGACAGAAAATCAGTCTGAGCGTGACGTCGGGCGCTGCGTAGCCACTAAAAATTGATTTCTTGCTTTTGGCTACAAAAATGATCCGATCTGATCCAGATTCGGCAACCGGATAGATATGGTCATTGTCTATGATTCTGCGTTTTTAGTTTACTCGATTTTGCAATATTGTGGATGCAACAGATTTTCGTCCTTTGTGTGGGCGGAAGGGGGTGGGGCGAAATTTTGAGATATACGTTTTATAGTGAGATCTAACAGGAGTGCGGATACCAAATTTGGTTACTCTAGCCTTAATAGTCTCTGAGATTTATGAATATCCCCAGATCTGCATCCTTTGCGGGGGCGGAAGGGGGTGTGACGAAATTTTGAAACAAACTCGTCTCGGTCCGATATATTAGGAGTGTGGATACCAAATTTGGTTGCTCTAGCTTTTATAGTCTCTGAGATCTAGGCGCTAATGTTTTACTCTAAGCAAAGCCGCCTATGCTACGTGTGTGTTAGAGAGAGACAGGGCGAGAAAAAATGAAATTGTTTTCTTGATGCTGGCTATAATAATAATACGATCCAATTCAGATTCCGCAGTCTAAAAGATATCGTCATTCTCTACGATTCTGCGTTTTTGGTTTTCTCGTATCTTTAAAATTGTGGATGCCACAGATTTTCGCCCTTTGTGGGGGCGGAAGTGGGCGGGGCAAAGTTTTGAAATATTTTTGTAGCAGTGACATATCACAGAAGTCTGGATCCAAAACATCGTTGCTCTAGCTCTTATAGTCTTTGAGCATTAGGCGCTGAAGGGGACGGACAGACGGACAGACGGACGGACGGACAGACGGACAGACGGACAGACAGACATGGCTCAATCGACTCGGCTATTGATGCTGATCAAGAATATATATACTTTATGGGGTCGGAAACGATTCCTTCTGGACGTTACACACATACACTTTTACCACAAATCTAATATACCCCAATACTCATTTTGAGTATCGGGTATAATAAAAATTCAAATACAAAACAAAGCCCATGAACGAATATTTCCTCACAGGTGCTGGAATAAGATGAATCCAACTATTAATAATCCACGTTCCCCATTCACCCTTTCGCGGGGTATTTTCGGATCCATGGGATCCTTCGACTTTACCGACCAGCATCAGCAGCAGCAGCCGGAGCTGCAGGTCCCCCCCGAAGGTTCCGGCGACAAGAATGGACTCAATGCGATGCCCTTCCTAGGCCAAATCCACACTAGTCTTCTGCTTTCGCGCCCAATGGGTCCAATAGGTCGCGCACACCCCCCCACCTTCCCTCCGATGGGTGATTCAGATGGGTGAGCGGCAGCAGCTCAGACTCCCCTTCCCCCTAGGACATAACTTACCCCCGGCTCCCCTGCAGATTCAATGCTGTGCCACAGATGGCATCGATGGGACCACCGCCCGTGTTGAGCTCCCTCTGGACAGCCGGCGCTTCTCCGGACAGCCGCGGAGACTACTACGACGGCCCGCACAAAGAGTACTCCGACGGCCGCTACGACGGCGACTACGAGGGCGACTACTCGATGCCCACCGAGGAGGACCAAGAGGAGGAGTCGTGCTCCTGTCAGGGCCAGAGCGAGTTCAGCTCGATAGAGCGCACCGAGTCGGACTCGGAGTGGGAGGAGCTCTCCGACGGCCCTTCCCCCAGGGTCTCTCCGCTGGAGTCCCTCGGCGCAGTCGTGCTCTCCACAATGCAGCCGGAGCACAGTCAGCGCATGGTGGCCTTGTACCACCTCCTCTTGGAGACCGCTGTGGTCAAGGTCGTGCTGCTGGTGATGCAGATGCTGTGCTGCGCGGTGTTCTGGCTGGTCGAGAAGACTGTGGTCGTCAACGAAACCGTCGGCTCGATGCGCCTCCGATTGTGGAACAGCAAGTTCAAGCTGCGCACCATCCAGCGCCAGTTGCTGTGGCGCATGGCCAATGCCCGGGGCGACGAGACGCTCGTCTTCTTTGCCGTGCTCATGACCACTCCCTGGCTGTTCTCCCTCAGCCTCCTGGGATTCATCCTGTCTTTGGCGGCGCTCCTGAAGAAGACCGTCGAGGAGCTGGTGTTCCAGATACGCCTGCACCTCGTGATCTAGGGGGAAGCCATCGAGCAGAAAGCAGCAAGCAGTATCCAATCACACACTGACAGAAGACAAACGTCCACACGCCCGACACTCCACTCCTCCCCTCAGAGATGTTTGCACTTCCATTTGGGCATCTATTTTCGTTGATGCCAGAATCGTAATGCACGGAATCGTCTCTCCGTTTTTGGCCGCAATGAAAATATATGCCGAAATATTCGAAATTCAAAGTCAAATTCAAACAAGAGTTTCCAGTCGATCAGATATATCGTTTATGCATATTACGATCCGTTCCGTTTGGACGGGAGTCCAATTGCTCATCGTTCATCCCCGTTATTGCATTTATTATTATTTTTATTTCGCTGCATATTTGTTCTGCAATTTATTCAATAATAATCGGAGGAGGAGAGCATGCAGCAGCAGCAAAACATTTCCGCTGCAGCAGCGATTGTGGCAGCCGTGGGGCCTTTGTTGCCACCAATTGCAGGCCCCCGCATACGCACTTCGGAGGCACGGAATCCACCAGAAGCGGCAACAAATGAATCATTAAATATTCACTGTACTCTTATTGATTCAGTGATCAAAACAACACAACAAAAGCGTCATCATCCACGATCCACGACCCATTATACCTGATCCAGAATCCGTAGAAGCATCCATTCTCAGGGCTCTTTTGGGCGCTGGTTGGGGTACGCCTCCGATTTCAATCCCTTGCCACACGGGCAACCCGAGCAAGCCCCGATATGTAAACAGGGTCAAGACTACCTGTGCGAAGGGGGCCAAGGGAGGCGTCGGCATAAGACTCGGCCCGGAAGTGGACATACTCGTGTGCAGCCCTTTCGCCCGGCTATTGATATTCCCATTTGTGATTACAGTCTGTAGCGCCACAGCAGCTCTTATAGTCTTTGAGCACTAGGCGCTGAAGAGGACGGACAGACGGACGGACGGATGGACGGACGGACAGACAGACAGGGCTCAATCGACTCGGCTATTGATGCTGATCAAGAATATATATACTTTATGGCGTCGGAAACGATTCCTTCTGGACGTTACACACATCCACTTTTACCAAAAATCTAATATACCCCAATACTCATTTTGCAAACAGATGCAAAAAAAAACAAAACGGAGAAAATCCCTACTGCAGTCATCGACTGCGATACAACCTCTGGCGCTTACGTATAATTTCGTATAAAATATGTTCTATGTAAATAATCAACCAATTTATTTTCGGTTTTAGTTGCCGATCGTGTTCTGACATGATAATTATAGTACGAGAACAAAGAATACAATAAGTATAGACAATGGAAGAGATTACTTGGAAGAGTATAATTTTTATAACCGCTACTCAAAATGAGTATTGGGGTATATTAGATTTGTGGTAAAAGTGGATGTGTGTAACGTCCAGAAGGAATCGTTTCCGACCCCATAAAGTATATATATTCTTGATCAGCATCAATATCCGAATCTATTGAGCCCTGTCTGTCTGTCCGTCCTATATACAGCTAGTTATAGCAACGATATTTTGGATCCAGACTTCTGTGATATGTCACTGCTACAAAAATATTTCAAAACTTTGCCCCGCCCACTTCTGCCCTCCCAAAGGGCGAAAATCTGTGGTATCCACAAATCTCAGAGACAATTAAGTCTAGAGTAACCAAATTTTTCTCACTATAAAACCTATATTTCAGAATTTCGCCCCACCTCCTTCCGCCCCCACAAAGGACGAAAATCTGTTGCATTCACAATATTGCACATTCGAGAAAACTAAAAACGCAGAATCATGGATAGTGACCATATCTATCAGATCGCTGAATCTGGATCAGATCGGATCATTTTTGTAGCCAAAAGCAAGAAATCAATTTGCAGTGGCTACGCAGCGCCCGACGTCACGCTCTGACTGATTTTCTGTCTCTCTCGCACGCACTCTTTGTCGTGTCGTTTAGTATTAGCGGCCTCTGCCGGAGGAGAGCCATACTGACTAAGTATCGGGAATAAATGTAGAGTTGCGGTGTCCGCAGCAACTCACAACGTTCCCCCTCGTTTATTAGTTGAATTTGTGAGTAAAGCGCTTGTCGAATAGTTATTTGTTAGATCTAATATCTCAAGTGGCTTCAAAGTCTTAACTTAATAGCAAACTTAAACATGTCTGGTCGGCGAAAAGTCATTGAATACAAGAAAACCATACTGGATCTAAATATGGGAAAGACAAAACACGACTATTAGCATCTTACATTTAACTATTCTGAAACAGTCGTTGTGGCTTCTTCCTTAGGCTTTTCAGGTTCATCCAGATTCCTTCCGACATTAAACTGATCCTGCTGGACATCTACTGACGACTGCTTTTGTTCGCTTGGAGATCGTGGCTGCCGGGTTCGTAGAAGACTATCGAGTCCGCCAAAAGGAGCCTCAATGATAACATAAAACACATACGACATCAAAATAGTGATCCCAATGACAGACCAGAAATTAAGCATCTGCAAAGCATAAAATATTATACATTTGTTATAATCCACTAGTTTCCTTCAACTATCCAAAACAAAACTTACAAAGTTGTAGTTCGAAAAATATGTATTGGTCCGTAGAATTCTGCTGTTTACTTCCAGAGTGAACATATTCCAGATGTACACGGAATAGGAGAGTCTCGAGAGTGGCTGCCACAATGGCGAGGATAGGAAACTGTCTGCCAGACCGCCATAGCCCTGCATGCAGGCAAAGATGATCCAACACAGCGCTAGGGGCCAGCCCACCCGGGTAAGCGTGTAGTAGAGAGACTCCTCGAGTATGGTTAGAGGAGGAGCCCTAAACTTGGATGCGGCTTAGCTGGAGCTTCCTTCCACGATTCAGGTGCAAGAAGTACCCGAAGAGAAATCCAGTCAGCCATTGACCCGCATGCGTGTGTGTGGATCCATAGACATCCAAACCATCACCTCCTTTACTTCCATTCCTGAATTAAATGAGGCTTAATAACTTCAAATGCAAATAGAAAGATCGTGGACTTACTTCGTGAGCATTGATTCATTGTTGACCATCATCGTGACAAAGAGGCAGGTCGTGACTAGAAGCAACAGCACTACAATGCCAGCAGCCGCCTTTTTGCCCCATTTATACAGAGCAATCAGCAGAAGCAGAGAGATTATGTATAGTTGCATATCCACTGCCAAGTACCAGGCATGACCTAAGCCCTTAAAAAAGGTGTTGGAATACGCCTATTCCCACATTCAAATAATAACATTAAATAATATTATCGATATGTTAGGTATTATTATTATAAGTTAGTCTGGTCACACTTGAAGTGTCGACCCTCTCTCTTCTTTTGTGATCTCAAGTGTGTGGACCGGTGTTGCAGCAAAAAGTAATCGAGAAATACATAAATAATCTTTAAAGAAAAACATAACTTGGTACTGTCTTCCGTTTACTAATTGTCATAGCTAGTCTACCAATAGGTTATGGGCCCAGTCCACGCCAATTTAAATAAATTAAATTAATAACAAATAGTTGTGAAATTAGTTCCGCGTGCGTTCTTGTGTAGTTTTTTTTTATAGTGTGTGTGTGTATAATATATACATACATAGAAAATGGAAAGAAATAAGCAACATATTAAGCCTTTTTGTGGCGAGAAATATTCTATATGGAAATTTAGAATCAGAGCTTTGTTTGCTGAATTAGAGGTGCTCCAAGTAGTCGATAACATAATGCCTAACGAAGTAGATGATAATTGGAAAAAGGCAGAGCGATGTGCAAAGAGCATTTTAATTCAATATTTAGGCGACGCATTTCTAAACTTCGCGGCAGGCGACATTTCGGCACGTGATATTCTGAAGAAGCCTTGCGTCGCAATTAGCTGCACGTAAACGTTTAATAACACTCAAACTCTCAAGTGAAATGACACTTTCGAGTCATTTTGTTACTTTTGATGAAACAGTGAGTGAGTTGTTAGGGGCGGGCGCAAAAATGGATGAGATGGACAAAGTGGCACATTTGCTGCAGACTCTACCTTCAACCTATAATGGTGTCATCACGGCAATCGAAACTTTGTCAGATGAAACTCTATCATTAGCGTTTGTAAAAAATAAATTGTTCGACTACGAGACCAAATTAAGAAATGAAAGTACTGATACAAGTAGTAAAGTCATGAAGGCAGTTGTATGAAATAATAACAATTTTAATAATCGTAAAACGTTTGGATCTAGAAACACACGGCAAAAGATATTATTTAAGGGAAAAGCTAGAAGTAATATTAAATGCCATCACTGTGGCAAAGAAGGGCACATGAAAAAAGACTGTTACCAGTTTATAAGGTTAAATCAAAACAAAGAAAATTATAAACATAATAAACAAGCTCAGCTTGCAGCATCGGGCCACGGGTTCGCATTTATGATGCGGAAAATGAAAAAGAGTGATCAGATAAATAATGAACTCGGTTTTATACTCGATTCTGGTGCAACGGATCATTTGATCAATGATGACTCGCTGTACGCCGATTGCATCGAACTGGAGCAGCCAATTAAAATCGCTGTGGCAAAAGAAGGCGAGTTTTTATATGCCACTAAGCGTGGAATTGTGCGGCTGCACAATGGACACAATATCACACTGGAGGATGTGCTCTACTGCAAGGAGGCAGCAGGAAACCTCATGTCTGTCAAGAGTCTGCAACAGGCAGGGATGTCAATTAAGTTTGACTGTGGTGGTGTCTCCATATCAAAAAATGGAGTAAGTGTTGTTAAACATACAGGTATGTTGGATATACCTGTAGTCAAATTCCAAGCATACAGTGTAGATGCTAGGAACAAAAATAATTATCGATTATGGCATGAGAGGTTGGGGCATATAAGCAATGCAAAATTGCTTGAAATAAATAATAATAATTTATTTAATGACAGTAATCTTCTTGTTAATTTAAAAATATCAGATGAAGTTTGTGAGTCATGTTTAAATGGGAAACAGGCTAGGTTGCCATTTAAGCAATCTAAAGATAAAAGTTATATAAAACGACCCTTGTTTGTAATACATTCAGATGTATGTGGCCCCATTAAACCAGTTACACTAGACGATAAAAATTATTTTGTGATCTTCGTAGATCAATTTACACATTATTGTGTAACCTATTTGTTAAAATATAAATCAGATGTATTTAATGTATTTAAAGATTTTGTAGCAAAGAGCGAGGCTCATTTTAATTTCAAGATTGTCAATTTGTATATTGACAACGGTAGAGAATACTTGTCGAATGAAATGCGTGAGTTCTGCGTTAATAAAGGAATAAGTTATCATTTGACAGTGCCACATACACCTCAGTTGAATGGTGTTTCGGAGCGAATGATAAGAACCATTACAGAGAAAGCTCGTGCTATGGTAAATGGTGCAAAATTAGACAAAAGTTTTTGGGGTGAAGCTGTGCTAACTGCAACATATCTAATCAACAGAATTCCAAGCAAAGCACTTGGTGATTGTAAAATGACCCCATATGAGCTGTGGCACAATAGAAAGCCCAATTTAAAATTTTTAAGAGTGTTCGGTTCAACCGTGTATGTGCACAACAAAATTAAAAAAGGTAAATTTGATGAAAAATCATTCAAAGCTATCTTGATAGGGTATGAACAAAATGGACTCAAATTGTGGGATGTCATTAAAGGAAAAGTTATTGTTGCAAGAGATGTTGTCGTAGACGAGACTAATATGCTTTATTCTAGAGAAGTAAAATTTGAAACAGATTTCCCGAAAGAGAGTAAGGAAAGAAGTCAACAAGAATTCCTGAATGAGAGTAAGGATTCTGATCACCTTAATTTCCCGAATGATAGTACGGAATGTGGAATCCTGAATGAGAGTAAGGAATGTGATCAGTTTTATCTCCCGAATGATAGTACGGAATGTGGAATCCTGAATGAGAGTAAGGAATGTGATCAGTTTTATCTCCCGAATGATAGTACGGAATGTGGAATCCTGAATGAGAGTAAGGAATGTGATCAGTTTAATTTCCCGAATGAAAGTACGGAATGTGAAATCCTGAATGAGAGTAAGGAATGCGAAAAGCAGAATTTTCCGAATGAAAGTAGGAAAAGAAAAACTGATTTCCTGAATGATAGTAAGGAATTATATATCCCGAATGAGAGTAAGGATTGTGAAAAAGCTGATCAGCCAGATAATTGTCGTGAAGAAAATAAGGATACTAATATAATTAGTAGAAAAAGTGAGAGGTTAAAGTCTAAGCCGAAGGTTTCTTATAAAGAACATGATAAAAGCTTTAACAAATTTATATTAAATGCCCATATAATGTTTGATGAAGTTCCAAATTCCTTTGATGAAATAAATTTTAGGAATGATAAATCTGATTGGGAGGAGGCAATAAATACAGAGTTAAATGCCCATGAAATTAATAACACCTGGACAATTATAAAGAAGCCAGAAAACAAAAATATTGTAGACAGTAGATGGGTATTTTCCATTAAATATAATGAACTAGGAGTCCCAATAAAATACAAAGCTAGACTGGTTGCAAGAGGATTTACTCAAAAGTACCAAGTAGACTATGAAGAAACATTTGCTCCCGTTGCTAGAATTGCCAGTTTTAGGTTCGTACTATCATTGGCAGTCCAATTTAATTTGAAAGTCCATCAGATGGATGTTAAAACAGCTTTCCTCAATGGTACATTAAGTGAGGAGATATATATGCGGCCTCCTCAGGGCGTATTATGCGGTGCTGGGCATGTATGCAAACTGAACAAAGCCATTTATGGGCTCAAACAAGCAGCTAGATGCTGGTTTCAAGTATTTGAGCAAGCATTGAAAGGATTCGATTTTGTAAACTCTCCCGTGGATCGTTGCATATATATTCTTGATAGAGGTGACATAAAGAAAAACATATATGTATTATTATATGTTGATGATGTAGTAATAGCGACAAGGGTTATGGATAGAATGAATAATTTCAAAAATTATTTAAGCGAAAGATTTAGAATGACTGACTTAAATGAGATAAAACATTTTATCGGTATCAGAGTAGAAATGTTTGAAGACAAAATATATTTGAGTCAAGCTGAATATGTAAAAAGAATTTTAAATAAATTTAACATGGATAGTTGCAATTCAGTCAGTACTCCATTACTAAATAAACTAAATTATGAGTTACTTAACTCAGGTGAAGACTGCAATGCTCCATGTCGTAACCTTATTGGCTGTTTAATGTACATAATGCTGTGTACACGACCAGATTTAGCTACCGCTGTAAATATCTTGAGTAGATATAGTAGCAAGAACAATGCTGAGTTATGGCAATGTTTAAAAAGGGTTATTAGATATTTAAAGGGAACTATTGATATGAAGCTTATATTTAAAAAGAATACATCATTTGAAAATACATTAGTTGGCTATGTAGACTCCGATTGGGGTAGTAATGAGATTGATAGAAAAAGTACAACGGGTTATTTGTTTAAAATGTTCGATTCCAATTTAATTTGTTGGAATACAAAAAGACAGAATTCAGTGGCAGCTTCATCAACTGAAGCTGAATATATGGCCCTATTTGAAGCTGTAAGAGAAGCTTTATGGCTAAAGTCTCTTCTAAATAGTATTAATCTTAAACTCGACAGACCCATTAAAATTTATGAAGACAACCAAGGCTGTATTAGCATTGCAAATAATCCCTCATGTCATAAAAGAGCAAAGCATATTGATATAAAATATCATTTTTCAAGAGAACAGATAGAAACTAATGAGATTTCTCTTGAGTATATTAATACAGACAACCAACTTGCTGACATATTCACGAAGCCACTACCTGCTGGAAGATTTGCGGAACTGCGGAACAAATTAGGACTACTACAAGAAGAATGATTCCAATTTAATGAAAACATGAACATGAAGCTTTATTAACGAATTTATTACATTAATTCATATTTAATTTTTTTTTTTATTTTTTTTTTTATTTGAACCAAAAGAACCAATGAATTGTTAAAGTAATTTAATTTTATGTTAATTTAATTTTAAAGTGATCTGATCGGGTTTTTCTGGGTTTTCCCCGTATCCTTAGAGCAAATGCTAGATCACATAACACTTCCCAGAATGCACACCAACCACATTAGAATAACAATTGAATGTTACCTTTTTGATTTAATGATGAAAACTTTTTTTATATTTTTTATTTTTATGATTTTGATAATTAATGTTATTTTTGAGGGGGGCGTGTTGGAATACGCCTATTCCCACATTCAAATAATAACATTAAATAATATTATCGATATGTTAGGTATTATTATTATAAGTTAGTCTGGTCACACTTGAAGTGTCGACCCTCTCTCTTCTTTTGTGATCTCAAGTGTGTGGACCGGTGTTGCAGAAAAAGTAATCAAGAAATACATAAATAATCTTTAAAGAAAAACATAACTTGGTACTGTCTTCCGTTTACTAATTGTCATAGCTAGTCAACCAATAAAAGGTAATCGTATCAATTGGTAGGAGCTAAGATCTATGACTTACAGCATTGCTTGTTGCATACTTTTGCACGAACAGCAGCGTCCAGAACCAGCCCATTTCACAGGCTTGTGAAGGCACAAGCCTCCACAAAACCTGACCACAGAACCATCCCCTGAAGAGACAGCCCCGGGGGGCTTATTATCTCATTTTATTACTACTACTATTACTATTATAACAAAGACAACCATGAATCCTTAGTTTCCCCAATTAAAATAAGAAATAGGCTAAGAAAACCCCTAAAATAGTGAGGCCTCTTACTTATTAGCAGCGAAGAGACAACACGAAAGAGAGACGTCTACTACGGCCACGCAGCAAAGAGAACCGACATGGAAGAGAAGGAAACGGAGAGAGTCGCCGATTGCTCTTACGCCCACGCAGCCAAAGCAAGAGAGAGAACGGCCAAACGCAAAGGAACAGCATGCAAGAGCGCGAAGCGGCAGAGAAGCCGCCGATCGCCCACGCAGCCGAGGGAGAGAGCCGACGGCGAATAGATCGGTGCAGTAGGCAGGGTGTACGCACAGAACCAGAAGTTACCCAAAATGTTGGTAAATTTTTGTCGTTTATTCCCCCACAATAAAGACACCCACCTCAACCCACCGGTTTCAGAACTTTCGTGAGTCGTGGATCATGCGGCATCCACCAAGCTGGGCGTGCCTTTCCGATACCTTTCTCCCCTGGGGACCCGGCGATGCTGGATGTGAGTCGTGGATTCACGCGGCAGAAAAACTTCAAATCAGGTATTAGCAGCCCAAAATCAGAGCCCCGGCGAATAGCCAGCACCAATATTTGATCCCTCGACTTGTGTACAGCTAAGGCTGGTTTACCTAATACCCCCCAAGCAACAGCCACGTGTCCCAGACGCGCCGGCGAAAACCACGCGGAAAACCACGCAGCCAGCCACCTACGCAGTAGAAAAGAGACGGGGAGAGACGCCGAAGACACCGCGTGCCGGGAGAAAATGGGCGCGGACGGCGCCTAGAACTTTGGCACGCGACGGCGACAAAGCGGCACCAGCGACAGAGCAGCAGTGACGGAACAGCGACACAGCGGCAGAGCGGAAAAGAGCAGAAAAGCAGCAGCGACAGAGCAGCGAGCCAGCGGCAGAGCGGCGGCAGAGCAGCAAAGCAGCAACGGCGGAACAGCGAGACAGCGGCAGAGCGGAGAAGAGCAGCAAAGCAGCAGCGACAGAGCAGCGAGACAGCGGCAGAGCGGAGAAGAGCAGCAAAGCATCAGGGACAGAGCAGCGAGCCAGCGGCAGAGCGGAGAAGAGCAGCAAAGCAGCAGCGAGCCAGCGGCAGAGCAGAGAAGAGCAGCAAAGCAGCAGCGACAGAGCAGCGTGACAGCGGCGGAGCGGAGAAGTGCAGGAAAGCAGCTGCAGCGGCGCAGCGGCAGAGCAGCAAAGCAGCAGCGGTGTCCCAGCGACAGAGCAGCGAGGCAGCGGCAGAGCGGAGAAGGCGCCGCGACAGAGCAGCGGGACAGTGACAGAGAAGCCAAGCAGCGAAGCAGCGGTAGAACAACGGAGCAGCGGGGGACAGAGGGCGAAGGCAGAGGACCAGCTAGATGGCAGAGGAGCCCTCGGTCACAAAGGAATGGCCACGGCCAATATAAGGCGGAGCAGGAACACGAGTCAGGGAGTTACCACCGAGGAGTCAGGGAGTCACGACCGAGCAGTGAAGGAGTTACCACAGTCAGACAATTAATACCGAGCAGTCAGAGAGAGTTATTACCGAGTTTTCCCAGGGGACCGTTCCCTGTACCGTCTGATGATGCAGCGAGCCCAGTACACTCGGGAACAGGAACTCGAGCGGATCTACGAAAATCTCCGCCCGGAGTATCAAATGTACACGCGCAGACAGGATTTCCGCTCCCTCACAGAATTGACCCAGTTCGTCTCTTCTTATACTCCCCATGGTATTAGACGACTTCATCTTGGGACTCGACTTCCTCTGTGGCATCCGCGCAAGAATCCACTGTGGACGGGCATATCTACAGCTGAAGTTGCAGCAGAAACCCGCCGGGACGATACCATCATGCACCGCCCAGCCACGCCCACGGGCCGTCACGTTTGCGGACTCCACTGCCATCCGAGACCAGCCCCAGACCAACACCCCATAGCCAACCACGAACCATCCAACCGCCGCGACAACAAGACCTTACTCGACAAGATCATGCAACAACCCCAGGACTACGCCGCCACAACAGGACACGAAGAAAGCTACGACGGAAAGAACTGCGACACCGATGGATCCAACCATGGCCAGTTCCCCGGCACGAATCCCGACACCATCAGGACAACGCAACACAACAAGGACTTTGGCAGAGACAGTTACGGCTCCACTGGATCAATCCAGGGCCAGCTCGTCGAACCAGGAGTCAACAACAGGACACAGCAGGAAGCAAGGGACTTTGGCAGAGACAGCTACTGCTCCACTGGATCAATCCAGTTCCAGCTCGACGAACCAGGACTCAACAACAGGACACAGCAGGAAGCAAGGGACTTTGGCAGAGACAACTACGGCTCCGCTGGATCAATCCAAGGCCAGCTCGTCGAACCAGGAGTCACCAACAGGACACAGCAGGAAGCAAGGGACTTTGGCAGAGACAACTACGGCTCCGCTGGATCAATCCAGAGACAGCTACGGATCCACTGGATCAATCCAGGGCCAGCTCGTCGAACCAGGAGTCAGCAACAGGACCCAGGAATCACCAGGATACTCCAGCAAAGATAGCTGCGGATCGCGGGATCAATCCAGGGCCAGCTCATCGAACCGGAAGTCACCACGTAGTCTCCCAACACGACAGACATCACGCAAGCCACGAACCCCGATACCACAGGACGAGATCACAGAAACCCCGACGATGGACTACCAACTGGAGCCATTAGCCGACGCCGAGATAGCTCGGGAACGCAACCCGTTTCGCCCAGCCGACTCGGACGACTACGAGAACGCGATCTTGGCCACAATTACCGCCCTGGAACTGGAGGACCTATCGCCGTGGCAGCAAGACCCAGACCCCGAACCACCCCCCACGCCGTGGGCAGGCAAGTTTCTGGAAGAAGAATTGGCGAAATTCGACGGACTAACTGGAGTCTCCCCCATCGCCGAACACACGATCACAATGCGAGACAACAGGCCCGTGAAGCAGCGCTACTTCCCGAAGAACCCGGCCAATCGGAAGATCATCAACGAACAGGTGGACGAGCTGCTCCGGGACGGAAGGATCGAACCATCCCGAAGTCCCCACAGTGCCCCAATCGTTTTAATAGGAAAGAAGACCGGAGAAATGCGAATGTGCGTGGATTACGATATATTGGACGTTGACATGGAATGACTGCATCTTTCAAGAGGCGATGCAATTACTGCACCGTCAAGTGGCCCGTGTGACACCAGCAGCAGGCTGTTACGCGCGGATCCCAGGCAAAACGCAGCCCTCCTCCCGCCCAACCGACCTAGGGGCGCTGCCGCATGACGCGCGTAGCCGAACCAAACGCGAACATGTAAGAAAGATAGATATTAGACTAACATTCGAGGAAAATTAGCACTAAACTTACCAAGAAACTAAGCATGCAATCAAAATACAAATACCACTACAGTTACTAATTAATAGAAAGGTGTGTAAGGATTAATAATTTAATAAGAGGAAGAGAATTATTGTTGGATATAATATGGTAGAGGGAATTATAATCCGAGCATAAGACCTAAACGGTTCATGCAAGGAATAATTCGATCTACAAGGTGGAAGGAACAACGGTATAAAATTTCTAGTCAGTCTAATGGGAATCGTGAAGTTTATGCGGCTCAACAGATCAGGGCTATCTATGTCACCCCTGATCAAGTTGTGCATAAATATCACACCAAGCATTTTTCTACGGTTAACTAAGGATGGGAGGTTTACTAATAATAGTCTACTAGAGTAAGATGGGAGTCTTACACCCGCATCCCAGTTAAGGCCCCGCAGAGCAAAGAGTAAAAAGTTTTTCTGTACTGATTCTATACGGTCCTGGTGTACTTTGTACTGAGGGCACCATACACAGGAGCCGTATTCTAAGATCGGACGAACAAGCGAGGTATAGAGAGTCTTTGTTATATAGGGGTCGTAAAATTCATTTGACCTCCTCTTTATAAACCCAAGCACGCCCATGGCCTTATTTACCATGGTAGAAATGTGTTCGGAAAACTTTAACTTGGGGTCTAACATAACACCCAGATCATCCACCAGGGTAATTCTCTCAAGAGAACCCCCAAATAGGGTGTAGGGAGCCAACAAAGGGCTAGAACGATGAAATGTCATAACTTTGCATTTCGAGGCATTAAGGTGTAACAAGTTTGCACAACACCATGATTGAAAGCTATTGAGATCGGATTGCAAGCGAGAATGAAATGAAATGTCCTTGTACTGGACACAGAGCTTAACATCATCCGCATACATAAGTACTCGAGAGTATGTTAATACTGAAGGCAAGTCATTAATAAAGAGTGTGAAGAGTTAGGGGCCTAGATGGCTGCCCTGTGGTACTCCCGAAGAAACCTTTACTGGTAAAGAGAGGGAGTTTTTGAAGAGGACTCTTTGAGACCTAGAACAAAGATAGCTAGAAATCCATCTCAGGAGGTTGGGCGGAAACCCTAAAAGGTCAAGTTTATGTGCTAAAAGGGAATGGTTTACAGAGTCGAATGCTTTACTAAAGTCGGTGTAAATAACATCCGTCTGTAAGTTTGCCTGCCTTTAATAATGAAAGAGGTAAACTCTAACAAGTTCGTGGTGGTTGATCGCCGCCTTATAAATCCCTGCTGAGTTGGAGATATAAGTGACTTGCAGAGATGTTGCAAGTGCGGAGTTAAAACCTTCTCAAACAATTTGGGAATAGCGGATAACTTTGCTATACCTCTATAATTTTTTGCATCAGACTTGCTACCTTTTTTATGGGAGGAATTATAAACGATTCCTTCCAGATTGGGGGGAAGCAAGAGGAATCAATGGACAGGGTGAATAGTTTAAGCAATGGTCCACACAGAGCCTCGGCGCAGTACCTGAGTACACAACCTGGAACCCCGTCTGGACCCGGTGAAAACACCGGCTTAACTTGTCGAAGATCTTGAAGTAGGGAATATTCATTTAATAAGGGACTGAAAATGCCGTTCGACCTCGGTAATCCGTATGGGTACGGTTGATCAGAGTAGCGTTCCTCAGAATAGGTGGTTTGGAAAAACGGGGCAAAAAGATCGGCAATTGCCTGATTATTATTTGCCGACATATTACAAAATGATAGCGAGGATGGGTGTGCGGACGTTCTACGCTTACTGCTTACGAAGCAGTAAAACTGCTTAGGGTCCTGAGAAAAACGTATCCTGCAACGAGATAGGTAGTTCTTATAGCATTGAGCATTAAGAACTGAAAAGTTTGACCGAGCTATTACATAACGAGAGTGAGAAGTAGGAGAACCCACTTCTTGAAATTTTTTATAAAGTCTTGATTTTAAGTTTTTTAGACTGGATAACTCTTGGGTAAACCAAGGGGGTTTTCCAGATCTAATCGGACAAGAAAGCGGGACACAAGAATAAAAAAATGTGCCAAGAGCATTGTAAAAAATGTTTGTGCCTTTTGTGACATCAGTGCACAAGTACAAAGCGGACCAATCAAAATCCCTAATTAGGTTATTAAGCTTCGCAAACTCGGCTTTACGAAAGCAGCGGACACGTTCAGGTAGTCTACTCGACCGATCCAATACAGTTGGTCCTATATCTAGCGACACCTCGAAAGTTGGGTGGTAGGCGTCTTCAGGTATAGTGAGTGGAAGGGTTCGGGTTAACAACACTATGGTCGGATCCGATACAAAGCATAGATCAAGCAATCGACCCAAGGAATTTTTCACATGATTGACTTGAGACAGGGACAGGTCAAGCAAGCCGTCAACAAAGTCATGTCGTGACATGGGCACTAGGATACTAGACTCGTTTACCGAAGACCAAACAGTTCCTGGCAAGTTGAAGTCACCAAGAACTATCATACGATCTTTATCAGATAGCGAGGAAGAAACAGCGGTTAAAGCGGACAAGTGCTGCTCATAAATTGAAATATCCGAAGAAGGTGGGATATACGAGCAGGTAATGAATATAGCGAAAGCGGGAAGAATCAGTTTTACACACAGGAATTCCAGTTCCTGTTGAACTTGGACTGTGAAGTGTTCTGACGTCCACTGCAATTAGAACCCCTCCTGCACGTCGAGACGAACGGTCTTTCTAAAAGTTGTGTACCGACCTGCCAAAACCTCGGAACTAAGAATGTCCGGCTTTAACCAGGTTTCAGTAAACACAATAACGTGGGAAGCAAATGCAACACTATCCCGGAAAAGAATGCTGAGCTTACTACGCAAGCCTCTTACATTCTGATAGGATACTAAAAGAGAAGTTAGTTTTTTGGAAAGGTTGAAGCAAGACGGGAAGTTGAGGAAGAGGAAGTTGAGGTTGAGGGTGGCACACTGGAAAGATTTGGAAGGGATATGGGGGGCCTATTCTTCTTCTTAGCCTTAAACTCCTTCACCACCAAATGCTCCGGCCAAAATTTGGCGGAGCAAATGGTGTCAAATTGAGTTGGGGAGATGCTTATCTTAAACGAGGCTATCTCCCTTCACCACAGGTCTAGTACTTGTGGTGGCAATATCCGGAGGTCCGGAACGTCTATTTACTGGTGGGATCGGGATAGACGGGACAACTAGTGAACTTGCGGACACCACGGACACGGACGCTGTAGACGTACTTGGCTGCACATTCTCCGAGGCGATGAATTCGGCTACCGAATCTGCATCGTCAGCAGCTGTCGTTGCCTTTGGAGTGGCAAACGAGATCAACTGCTGCACACTTGGAGTGGTCGGAGTCAGTTTTTCGGCGGCGCACGGCTGAGTGACGGTTGGCACTTGCAGGTCCCGCGGAGTGACCTTTTTGCGCCTCGGAGACTCATTCAGCAGTTTTAAACCGCTAAACTGAGCCTCCATGGCTAGGAGCCGATCGTATTGGTTTTTGAAACCAACGGTCAGCTCCTTAAAGCCACTCCGCGTCTGCCTCATGAAAGATACCATGTCCTTCTCCACCGCACGGCATGCCTCGCCACTGTAATGCAAGCCATTACGTTTGGCTATAGCATCACTCACGAGGCCAGAAAATCCAGCGCATTTTGCGTGGACTACGCTGTCGCAGAGCCAGCAGGGGACATTCGGCTGATCGTGAGTGATCTGCTTCTTACAGGTTTTTTTGGCGCAGACCACAGCGTATTCCATTTTATATATGTATTTGCTCAAAAAAATTTACGAAAAAAAATTAAAATTTCCAAAACAAATTGGTATCAGATTAATGTGCCAGACAGACAGACAATGTGCAGAGTGGAGAGCGGTTATAGCGAGAGCTACTAAACAGAGAGCACTATTGCTCAGAAAGTTTAAAGAGCGAGAGAGAAAGAACAGTTATTGAAGTTGAGGTGATAGCGAGAGAGTGATAAAACAACAAAAGCTACCAGACGAGAGCGGACTGCAATGCAATACTTACTCACTGCAACAACACAAACACAAGCCGACGCCGAAAAATAAAAAGTTAAATAATATTTCAACACAAATCAAAAGGCATGCAAGTTAACGTACCCAATTCTATTGAGCTCTTATACGAGTTGTAAACAATCTTTGGCTTTCCAAAACGAAAACAATTTCAATCTTGGGCCTCCGCCTAATTGATTTCTAAGATGTACAATCTCAAGGGCTCCCGCCGCAATCCCAATCTTTGACACTCGCCTAAATGGAAAACCAATGTTTGCCCACACCCGGCTTCTCATAAACAATCTCACTCCCGGCTTCTGCAGATCCTGCACTTTAGGCCTTTTACAGTTCTCTCTTTGATGACGAAATCCAATACTCGGGATGGCGAAATCAATTGAAATGCTTATAGAAAAACTATTCCCGAAAGGGATCAACGATGCAAAGATCAGAAAGTTCAAGTCAGTCTTGATCCAGCAGAGACACCGCAAAGTCTAGCTAAAAATTAAGATCGCGCAATCCCTTTGCCCGGAATTCCTTTGTGACCCTCTACTTAAATCTATATCAGTGAAGTTCGAAGTAAAATAAAAACTTTTTAAAAACACAATCCGCTACCACAGTTATTTAATTGGCGCCCACGTGGGGCGACGTTGTATAAAAAGCACCGAATAATAAAAGTGTTGCGTCGTGCCGAAACCCGAAGGACAATTAATTAATGGAATAAATCCTTCAATTATTAAAAACGCGGAGTGACTGTGAGATATAAGATAAGAAAAAGTGAGATAAAAAGGAAAACAAACCGGAGCTTAGAGTGTGCAAAAATAAATACAATATACAATACAAATACAAATACAATACAAAATACAAATAAATACAAAAGCTAATCAAGATAATTCAAAAATACAAAAAACCCAAAAAAACCAAAGTTTTTAAACAAAACCAACCAAAACAAAACACAAAGAAAGTGAAACTATCAGCTAAACCAAAGAAGGAAGACCCCCAGAAGACCCAGTTAAACAAAGAAATTTAAGAAGGAATACCCGTTCGAAGACCTATCAGCCAAATCAAGAAGGAAGACCCGTTCGAAGATCTGTCAGCCAAACTAAGAAGGACGACCCCTACCGGATAGTTCGCGAGCAAAAGTTGTATTAATAAATATATAAGTTCAATTAGGTTATATTAGATTATAAAACAAACATATAAGAAAAATTAAAGGTGGATCAACTAACTTTAGATTTTGAAAAACTAAAAATGATTAACTCTCAAACAAGGACCGATCTCACAGCAGATCTGGTCAAACAATTGATAGCACTTCAAATTTCACAAGTACAAGAGCAAATTGTAAATTTAAAACAACAAATAGAAACTAAATCCGATCAGGTATCAGATTATCAGGCAGAAACAATAGACGAGACAATAAAGATGACACCACATTAAAGGTAATAGAATCCCTACCAATTTTCAATGGTGGATTAAACCAATACGTAGGATGGAGGGAAGCTGCAGAAACTGCAGTGAAGTTATATAAGAAAGGAAGTAAGCAATATTATATTGCATTAACAATTTTGAGAAACAAAATAAAAGGACCAGCACATGACGCACTGACCAACCACGGGGCAGTTTTAAATTTTGATGCCATACTTTCACGACTTGACTTTGTTTACAGTGACAAGAGACCAATTTACATAATAGAACAGGAGTTAAGCGTTCTCCGACAAGGGAACCTTTCAATTATAGATTTCTATAACGAGGTTAACAAGAAAATGACCTTGCTAATAAATAAGACAATAATGACTCACGGAAAGGACAGTGAAATCACCAAAGAATCAAATAAAAAAATTAGAGACAATGCCTTACGCATTTTTGTCACTGGCCTAAACGGCGGCATTGCAGAAATCCTATTTTCATTGAATCCCCCAGATTTACCGAATGCCTTGGCAAAGGTACAGGAATTGCAATCTAATAACATTCGGCCCCAATTTGCCTACCAATGCAGCGGCCCCAGAAATTCAGGGAATAATAATTACAATACCTTAAGATTCAACCAACGACAACCTAGGACTAATAGTTCACCATTCGACCAAAAAAAGGATTTTCAGAGGAATAACATGTCATGGGGACAACCCTATTTCTTGGGTAGTAGACAACAAAATCAGGCCCCGGAACCAATGGATGTAGACGAATCGATACAAATCCAGAACCGACAGAACAGCAATCAATTCAGGGGAAATAATAATAATAATAATATTAGAAATTATCGGGAGAATACTAATGGTTATTATAGGAGAAATAATAAAAATTATAACCAAGCTCAGCATTTTAGGGCAAACGTAGTACCGAATAATCAGTCTAACGCAAATCAAGCGCAGAGAAACGAAAGCCAAATGAAACGTCGGAACAACCGGCTACTAAAGCAATGCGGATAAATAACATTGAGGAGGACCATTTTTAGATCAGCCCCCGAAGTAGGACTGGCCTACTTAAAAAGAGTAGATAAAAAAATAAACAGAGAATTAAAAGTTTTGATAGATACGGGAGCAACTTCCTGTTATATAAAAAAAGGAGTTTACGAAAATAAAAAAGAATTATCAATTTATAAGAAAGTTGCTACAGTGAATGGGTTTTCAATAATTAAATATTTCCATAACATAACTATTTTCAACACAAAACAAGTGTTTTACGAAATAGATGGAATGGAGGCAGATTTACTAATAGGATTTAACCTATTAAAGAAAATCGGAGCTGTTATTGATACAGGAAAGGGGACTTTAAGTTATAAGACAATGAGGAGAAACTTCTATATGACGAGGTCCTTTCTTTAAACAAATTAACCTTTATAGAAGGAAAAACCATCCTTCCGTTGAAGGAATATATAATAAAAAATATTTTGAAGAAGAAAAGAAATGAAAAGTGATTCGTTAAAGGTAGAAAGGAAGTTTATATAGCTTGGGATCAAAAAATCCTGAGCACGCCGACGAAGAATTATCCGTCAATAGTTTGGGATTCAAATATCCTGAACCCGCCGTCGTTGAATTATCCGACATCCAAAGTTTTAATAGTTTGGGATTAAAATATCCTGAGCACGCCGTCGTTGAATTATCCGACACTAAAAGTTCGAATAGTTTGGGATTAACGAATCCTGAACACGCCGTCGTTGATTTATCCGACAATGAACAATTTAAAAAGTTTGGGAAATATCCGACATTCAAAGTTATGCAAATTCTGAATTGAAAAAAATGAAATTGTATAACACAATAACCTACAAAAGAGGACAATTTAGAAAATCTCAGAGAGAAAATGGTATCTATCATCGAAGAAGACCATGCCAATATAAATTTACAGTTACCGTTCAGAACGGATATAAAAGGAGAGATTAACACTGAACATGATAGACCGGTATATGGCAAGCAGTATCCATACGCTTATTCGGTTAACGATTTCGTTAATAACGAAATAAGTAAAATGTTAGAAGAAGGCATAATCAGACCTAGTAAAAGCCCATATAATTCACCGGTAATAGTAGTACCAAGAAGGGAGTAAATGAGGACGGAACTCCTAAACATAGATTAGTAATAGAATTTAAGAAACTTAATGAAAACACCATACCGGATAGATACCCTATGCAAGATCCTTCAGTAATCCTTGCCCAATTTAGGTAAGGCAAAGTATTTCTCGGCCATTGATTTAGAGTCAGGTTTCATTCAGATTTTAATGAGGGAATCAGATATTGAAAAAACATCTTTTTCCATAAATAACGGCAAATATGAATTTCTAAGAATGCCTATGGGATTGACGAACGCTCCCAGAATTTCCAAAGGGCAATGGACGATATACTTAGAGAACAAGTTGGGAAAACTTGTCACGTCTATATGGACGATATAATAATATTTTCAAAAACTATAGAACAACATTATAAAGATCTAATTATATATAATACAGATATTGCAAAACGCTAACATGAAAATTTCCCTAGAAAAGTCTAAATTCTTTCAATTGGAAACCAAATTTCTGGGATACATTGTTTCCCAAAATATCATTAAAACAGATCCAGACAAAATCTCCGCAATACAAAAACTATCCAATTCCTAAAAATATCAGAGAGCTACGTAGCTTCTTAGGACTAACAGGGTATTACAGAAAATTTGGCCGAAATTATGCCACAATTGCCAAACCATTAACAAAATATCTGAGTGGAGTAAATGGGAAAGTTTCACGAAGGGCATCCAAGAAAACATTAATACAACTGGATGAAGCAGCAATTGGAGCATTTAATAATTAAAGGACAGTTTAATAGCACATATTGAATTAGTACAACCAGATTACAAAAAAATTCACATTAACCACAGATGCATCGGACATAGCAATAGGTGCAGTTTTGTCGCAAGATGGGAATCCCATAACATTTATTTCTAAAACTTTAAGT